>NC_133329.1:195735093-195967593 GCF_042186555.1 Aquarana catesbeiana | reverse complement strand
TGCTATTAGTATGGGTTCCTGACGCTTGGCAGACCTGGGCAGGTCCCTCACCACAGTGTATCTTTCTACCAACTCCACCAGCTGGTCTGCGGTTGCCGGGCCTCTATGGCTTACCCAGTGCTGCTGGTCATCTGGCACGGATTACAAGTACCAATTCATCACCACCCATTCCACCATTTTAGGGCCTGTCAATTTTTCTGGTTGCAGACATTTTTTTGACCAGTTGCTTCAGTCGCTCATAGTCTCTAATGTGGTTGATTGACAGGTCAAAGCAGGCCTTTTCTGGGTCACCGATAAGGAAAGGGACGATAATGCCAGCCCAGTGGTCATGATTAGGGATGAGCCGAACACCCTCCGGTTCAGTTCGCAGCAGAACATGCGAACAGACCAAAAATTTGTGCGAACACGCAAACCCCGTTAAAGTCTATGAGACTCGAACGTGAAAAATCAAAAGTGCTAATTTTAAAGGCTAATATGCAAGTTATTGTCATAAAAAGTGTTTGGGGACCGGGGTCCTGCCCCAGGGGACAAGTATCAATGCAAAAAAGTTTTAAAAACTGACGATTTTTCGGGAGAAGCAATTTTAATAATGCTTAAAGTGAAACAATAAAAGTGTAATATTTCTTTAAATATTGTGCCGCCTGCGGGGTGTCTATAGTATGCCTGTAAAGTGGTTCATTTTTCCTGTGTTTAGAACAGTTCCTACACAAAATGACATTTCTAAAGGAAAAAAAGTCATTCAAAACTGCTTGCGGCTGTAATGTAATGTTGCCCACCCACCCCCCACCCCATCACCAGGCCCTTTGGGTCTGGTATGGATATTAAGGTGAACGCTGCACCCAAATTAAAAAAAAAAGGCGTGGGGCCCCCAGACCCTATATACTCTGAACAGCAGCAGTATACAGGCAGCCCCCGGGTCACAAACAAGATAGGAACTGTAGGTTTGTTCTTAAGTTGAATCTGTTTGTAATTTGGAACATGTACATTTTGTAAGTGTACCTCCAGCCAAAAAAATCTATTTTTAAGCTTTTTGGATAACATAGGGAAGGGTTATCATCACCTCTGTAACATTTGTTTTGCTGTCTGTGCCCTCACAGTTACTCTTGGTGGGTGCGGAACGGGCCACGGTGTGAAATATTATATCAAGAATTGTTATTACATACCCCTGTTAAACACGGGCAGAAAAATTGGGCCTTAGGTGGTGGTGGTGGTGGAGGTACAACACTGTAAAGCCTCCAAGATACTTTTGTTGAGTGCAGGAACAGGCCCTGCTGTGAAATATTAGATCAAAAATTGTAATTATGCGCCCCTGTTAAACAGGGGCAGAAAAATTGGGCCTTAGGCAGTGGTGGTGGTGCCACAACACTGCAACCCCTCACAGATACTCTTGTTGAGCGCAGGAACGAGCCCTGCTGTTAAATATTTGATCAAAAATTGTAATTACATGCCCCTGAACAGGGGCAGAAAAATTGGTCCTTAGGTAGTGGTGGTGGTGCCCTGAACCAAAAATATTCTTAGAAGCTATCATCATGAAAATTGAAGAGGAATAGGATAGTCACTCATCATAATAGGATAGTCACTCGGCATATGCAGTCTTCAAGGGATCCCACATCCATAGAAAAATCATTTGGTTACATCAGCATCAGATGCTTGGTAGCTGGTGATCCAAGACTGATTCATTTTTATAAATGTGAGCCGATCAACAGAGTCTGTGGACAGGTGCACTCTGTGATCGGTTACAAAGCCTCCAGCAGCACTGAATGTGCGGTCAGAAACAACGCTAGATGCAGGACAGGCCAGTAGCTCAATTGCATATTGAGCAAGCTCTGGCCAGTGGTCCATCCTCAAGACCCAGTAACCCAGTGGATGTTCTGGTGGAAAGGTCTCAAAGTCTGATCTTACCCCTAGATATTCCTGCACCATGTAATTCAGACGCTGAGGATGGTTGCTGGAACTGATCAGACCTGGGTGCTGAGGACTGAAGAATTGCCAGCCACCTTCTCTACCGCTCTTTCTGTGACTGAACGAAGCCTCAGCAACACGTTGCACAGCACCAGGAAATTATAACCTCCCAGGCTCTGGAAACGCATTGCACAAACCTTTCTGCAAGGCCTCCCGAAGATGTTTCATCCTCTGTTCCTTCTACAACCCTACCCTTGTAACGTAGATCAAGAAGGGTTGCCAGTCAGTAGGGATGAGCTTCGAGTTCGAGTCGAACTCCTGTTCGACTCGAACATTGGCTGTTCGCAAGTTCGCCGAACAGCGAACAATTTGGGGTGTTCGCGGCAAATTCGAATGCTGCAGAACACTCTTTAAAAGTCTATCGGAGAAATCAAAAGTGCTTATTTTAAAGGCTTATATGCAAGTTATTGTCATAAAAAGTGTTTGGGGACCTGGGTCCTGCCCCAGGGGACATGGATCAATGCAAAAAAAAGTTTTAAAAACGTCAGTTTTTTTTTTTCAGGAGCAGTGATTTTAATAATGCTTAAAGTCAAACAATAAAAGTGTAATATCCCTTTAAATTTCGTAGCTGGGGGGTGTCTATAGTATGCCTGTAAAGGGGCGCATGTTTCCTGTGTTTAGAATAGTCTGACAGCAAAATGACATTTCGAAGGAAAAAACCCATTTAAAACTACTCGCGGCTATTGCATTGCCGGTCCGACAATACACATAGAAGTTCATTGATAAATACTGCATGGGAATTCCCCACAGGGGAACCCCGAACCAAAATAAAAAAAAAAAAAAAAATGACGTGGGGGTCCCCCCCTCCTGAACTGTACCAGGCCACATGCCCTCAAAATTGGGAGGGTGCTTTGGGGTAGCCCCCCAAAACACCTTGTCCCCATGTTGATGAGGACAAGGGCCTCATCCCCACAACCCTGGCCGGTGGTTGTGGGGGTCTGCGGGCGGGGGGCTTATCGGAATCTGGAAGCCCCCTTTAACAAGGGGACTCCCAGATCCCGGCCCCCCCCCCCGTGTGAAATGGTAAGGGGGTATTTACCCCTACCATTTCACTAAAAAACTGTCAAAAATGTTAAAAATGACGAGACAGTTTTTGACAATTCCTTTATTTAAATGCTTCTTCTTTCTTCTTTCTTCTATCTTCCTTCATCATCTTCTTCTTCTGTTTCTTCTGGTTCTTCCTCCGGTGTTCTCGTCCAGCATCTCCTCCGCGGCATCTTCTATCTTCTTCTCCTCGGGCCGCTTCGCACCCATGGCATGGGGGGAGGCTCCTGCTCTTCTCTTCATCTTCTTCTTCATCTTCTTCTTCATCTTCTTCTCTTCTTCTCTTCTTCATTTTCTTCTCCAGGCCGCTCCGCATCCATGCTGGCATGGAGGGAGGCTCCCGCTGTGTGAAGGCGTCTCCTCGTCTGACGGTTCTTAAATAACGGGGAGCGGGGCCACCCAGTGACCCCGCCCCCCTCTGACGCACGGGACATGATGGGACTTCCCTGTGGCATTCCCCGTGACGTCACAGGGAAGTCCCATCAAGTCACCGTGCGTCAGAGGGGGGCGGGGTCACCGAGTGGCCCCGCCCCCCGTTATTTAATAACCAGTCAGATGAGGAGACGCCATCACACAGCGGGAGCCTCCCTCCATGCCAGCATGGATGCGGAGCGGCCCGGAGAAGAAGATGAAGAAGATGAAGAGAAGAGCGGGAGCCTCCCCCCATGCCATGGGTGCGGAGCGGCCCGAGGAGAAGAAGATAGAAGACGCTGCGGAGGAGATGCTGGAAGAGAACGCCGGAGGAAGAACCAGAAGAACCAGAAGAGCCAGAAGAACCAGAAGAAGAAGATGAATGAAGATAGAAGAAAGAAGAAGCATTTAAATAAAGGAATTGTCAAAAACTGTCTCTTGTCATTTTTAACATTTTTGACAGTTTTTTAGTGAAATGGTAGGGGTAAGTACCCCCTTACCATTTCACACAGGGGGGAGGGCCGGGATCTGGGGGTCCCCTTGTTAAAGGGGGCTTCCAGATTCCGATAAGCCCCCCGCCCGCAGACCCCCACAACCACCGGCCAGGGTTGTGGGGATGAGGCCCTTGTCCTCATCAACATGGGGATGAGGCCCTTGTCCTCATCAACATGGGGACAAGGTGTTTTGGGGGCTACCCTAAAGCACCCTCCCAATGTTGAGGGCATGTGGCCTGGTACGGTTCAGGAGGGGGGGGGGCGCTCTTTCGTCCCCCCCTCTTTTCCTGTGGCCTGCCAGGTTGCGTGCTCGGATAAGGGTCTGGTATGGATTCTTGGGGGGACCCCACGCCGTTTTTTTTTTTTTTTTTTTTTTTTTTTTGGCGCGGGGTTCCCCTTAAAATCCGTACCAGACCTGAAGGGTCTGGTATGGAATTTAGGGGGACCCCCACGTCTTTTTTTTTTTTTTTTTAATTTTGGTTCGGGGTTCCCCTGTGGGGAATTCCCATGCCGTTTTTATCAATGAAATGTGTATTGTCGGACCGGCAATGCAATAGCCACGAGTAGTTTTAAATGGGTTTTTCCTTTGAAATGTCATTTTGCTGTCAGACTGTTCTAAACACAGGAAACATGCGCCCCTTTACAGGCATACTATAGACACACCCCAGCTACGAAATTTAAAGGGATATTACACTTTTATTGTTTGACTTTAAGCATTATTAAAATCACTGCTCCCGGCCGTTTTTAAAACTTTTTTTGCATTGATCCATGTCCCCTGGTGCAGGACCCAGGTGCCCAAACACTTTTTATGACAATAACTTGCATATAAGCCTTTAAAATTAGCACTTTTGATTATTCATGTTCGTATCCCATAGACTTTACCGGTGTTCGCGTGTTCGAACAAACTTTTTGCCTGTTCGCATGTTCTGGTGCGAACCGAACAGGGGGGTGTTCGGCTCATCCCTACCAGCCAGTAATGATCCCTCTCCTTGATACCACGAATCCAAGGGTCCTTTCGCCGGCTTTGCAGGATCAGGGAGGCTATGCAATGTAGGTTTGCAGAGGCATTCGATCCTGAGTCCTCTGGGTCACTAAGGATCACATGATCCTCAACCACCTCCTCCCAGCCACTTACAACTCCATGGGTTTCTGGGGACTGCAAACGATCCCTTGAAGACTGCTGCTGATGCTGAGTGTTAACCTCCACCTCCATGCGGACACAATTCATCTTTCTTCTTTCTTCTTCTTTTTTTCTTCTTCTTTTTTCTTCCCCCCCGCTGTTCTGCCTCAAGTGCCCTGTCCATTATTCCACGAAGCGTTTGCGACAAGAGGGGACAGTATCACTGCTCACTATGATTGTGGCCTTATCAAATGGTGACAGGACAGTGCATGCATCCTTGATCAGTAGCCACTGGCGTGGCGAAAAAAAGCCAAGCTCCCCTGTCCTGGTGCCATACTCACACAGGTACTCATTGATGACCCTCTGCTGAGTTCCACCTGGTGGGCATGTCACAAATGAGGCGGTTCTTGGGCAGGTTGCATTCTCTTTGAATGTCAGACAGCTGAGCACTGGCATTATATAACTGGCGGAAATGACTACAGACTTTCCTGGCTTGCCTTAGGAGATCCTGTGAGATCCTGCTCAAGAACCGCTGCACCACCAAATTCAGGATGTGAGCCAAACAGGGACATGGGTCAAGTGTCCCTGTCGGAGGGCGGAGAGGAGTTTGGTGCCATTATCACATATAACCATTCCTGGCTGAAGCTGGCGTGGTGTTAACCACCTCTGAGCCTGCCCTGCAGAGCTGCCAGAATCTCTGCCCCAGTGTGGCTCCTGTCCCCTAAGCAGACCAACTCAAGCACCGCATGGCATCTTTTTGCCTGAGTGCTTGCGTAGCCCCTTGAACGCCTACGGAGCACCGCTGGTTCAGCGGAGAAATCTGCAAAGGAAGAGGCCATAGAGGACCATGAGTCAGCAGTTATGTGCACCTTACTGCTGACCGCCCTGTCCAAGGAGGCCAAAACATTGCCTTCCACATGCTGATAGAGAGCTGGAATGGCCTACCGTGAAAAGAAATGGCGTTTGGGAACCTGCCACTGAGGTACCGCACATTCCACAAATTCACAAAAGGGGGCAGAGTTTTCCAGCTGAAAAGGCAGCAGTTGCAGTGCTAGCAATTTGGGCAAGCTAACATTCAGACACTGAGCATGTGGATGGCTGGGACCAAATTTCTTTCAACTGTTTACCAACTGGGGTAGGGAAATTTGCCTGCTACAATCGGATGTTGGTGGCTAGCAGATTGGCCGCAAGTACTTGGGACACCTATTTCTATACCTTCATTCCTCTCAGTGCAGGTTTCTGAGAGGACTGGAGGTATAGTGGGGTTGGAGATCCCAGCCGATGAGGAGCAAGGAGAGGTCCACCTTGTTCTTTGATGTGGGTCTTTTAAGTGCTGTTGCCAACGGACTGCATGGGAGGTCATCATATGGTCATATGTCTGGTCAAGTATGTGGTGCCCAAGCGACTGCTGTTTTGGCCATGCTTGATATGCATCAGACATATGTTGCAAACAGCAACGGTGCAATCTGCTGCACATGTGTCATAAAAGGCCCACACCAAAGAACTTTTCAAAATATGCGGGGAGTCAGCAGCGCCCTACACCTGCTTAGCTCTGCGGTGTGATGCAATAGGGTAGCTGCACCATGGAGGGCATCCTACCTCGTTGGAGATGTGCCAGCTCCTCCTCCTCTCTTCTATCAGGCACCCAAGTTGAGTCAGTGACCTCATCATCCCCTCCCTCCTCGTCATTGGAGCAAACTTGGCAGTATGCTGCAGCTGGGGGAACATGACTGCCAGTTTCTTGACCTTCTTGGGCACCCCCTCTCTCTAGGCTGACATTACTCCCTTCATCAACCTGGGTACCATCATCGGAGCTTTCAAATCGCTGTGCATCCTCCTGCAGCATGTACCTGACACTGTGGTCGAATAGTTTGGGGGACTCCTCGGTGCATGATGGTGGGGCTAGTGAAGGAGTGACTGTTGACATGGAGCCGATGGAATAGGCCACTTTGGCAGCTGCATTGGCAGGCAAACTACTCTGAGCCTGGGTGAGAGGAGGATGAGGATAGCTTTGTTATCCATTCCACCAACTTTTCTGCATGTTGTGGCTCAATACCACGGCCAGCTGCAGGAAAAAAGGACAAGCGTGCCCCACGGCCACGTGATGAGGATGCACCGTGTCCACGACCAGCACTGTCGACTGTAGACACAGAGCCTGCTTGCCCTCTTTTAGTGGCCTGTGAGCGTCTGCCTCTCCTTCGTGGCCTTCCGGACATGCTGTTTAGCAAAAAACACTATATTGTATTGTGTACTGTGTACACCACCAGGAAAGTAGTAGCGACTGCACTAGGAGTGCACGGTACTGTGTACACCAACAGAAGTTTAATAACAACCATGGGTGCTCTGTGTATATTGTGTACACCACTAGGAAAGTAGTAGCAACTGCACTAGGGGTGCACGGTAGTGTGTACACCAACAGAAGTTTAATAACAACTATGGGTGTACTGTATTGACCACCAGAAAAGTATGAGCAACTGCACTATGGGTGCACAGCACTGTATACTGTGTACACCAGGAACGGCCTGCAGTCAGATATAGCTAAACTGGAGAATATATATAGATAGATATAATGAGACTGACTGTGTGTGTGTATGTATGTATGTATGTGTGTGTGTGTGTGTGTGTGTGTGTATATATATATATATCTGCAGCTAACAATCACCTGCCTGAAGTATATTAGAAACAGTACACCAGGAACGGAATGCAGTCAGGCTCAGCTAAACTGGTTACAGTGGAGATTATATATATATATATATATATATATATATATTTATTACACTGCAGCTAACTGAATAATCTAAATGACACTTTCTCTGTCCACGCCAATGACACACTATACAAGGCCGATGTGCAGGCAGCCTTATATAGTGTGGGGCGTGGACATAGTCCCCCTGAGCCATGATTGGCAAAAGGCACTCTGCCTTTGGCCAATTATGGCTCTCTTAGCTGAGGGCGCTGTGATTGGCCAAAGCATGCAGGTCATGGTGCATGCTCTGGCCAACCATCATACAGCAATGCACTGCGCTCTTGCAGTGCATTATGGGTCATTACGTGCCGCTCAAATTTGGCGCAAACGGCCCATAATTTTCGGTTTTCGACGAACGGGCGAACAGCCAATGTTCGAGTGGAACTCATGTTTGACCCGAACAGAAAGCTCATCCCTAGTCACGATCCACCCCTCTCTCTTCACTATCCTCTGAAAGGTGGTTAGAAAGGACTCCACATCTTCATTTGGTGTCAGTTTCTGCGAAACATGGTTGGCCCTCATGGCTACTTTTTTTTTCTTTTTCTTTTTTTTTTTTTTTTTTTTTTTAACTTTATTATTTATTCAGTTTTTTTTAAAGCTTTAACAGTACATTTAATAAAAATCAAGTAAACATATCATATCTACATAATAAGATTAATAAATAAGCTGGGATGGAGGCCTATTCTACTAGTAAAAAATAAAAGATAAAAAACCAAAAAGACCCCGGGGGTAGGAAACACCCTAAACCCTCCTTCTACACCCATTTCCAGTGTTATAGAATTAGTATTTACACCTTAATTCCTCCCCTCTTTTCCAACCCTCCCTCTCCCCTTCAAATGTGCTCGTGTTTAAATTCCTATATCAACTTTATCAAACTGTTCTTATATTACAAATGATTTACTTTATTAAGATTAGCTAACCCTTTAGTTCCGTTTGGTCTAATATTTCCTTTTCCTATCAGGTTGTCTATTCTGGGTGATTTTCCTGCTCTATAATACTCTTTACCCTCTTTTTTCCAGCCAGGGTCTCCACATCCTGACAAATTCCTTGAGGTTACCTCTTTGTATACACTGCTCTTTCTCTACAGAGGGTCTCATTTATTGTTCCAATCCAGCCTCTTACTGTAGGGGGTGCCTTTGATTGCCATCTCGATGTAATCATTTTCCTGGCTTGGAACAAGCATTTCAGGATTGGTATTGTAATGCTCTTCCTCTCACCCTGTTCCCGCCTATACCCCAGTATGCATACTATGGCCTCCCTCTCCAGTGTAATTCCAAATATATCTCTCATGGTATCGATCACCCCCTCCCAATATCGGAACAGCTTGGGGCATCTCCACACCATGTGTATGAGATCCCCAGTCCCTTGGCATCTGGGGCAGCTATCATCAGATCTTCTACCAAACCTAACCACTTGGGAGTATAGTAGGCTCTATTTAGCAACATCAGATGAGATATCTTCTGCGGGGGGAGACCGATCCCATCGGTCCCATCTCTAAGATTCTCCTCCACTGCTCCTGTGTTATAGCCCCTATGTCCTTTTCCCATCTTATTCTTTCAAAGCAGAGTCCCCCCTCCCCCCGTTGACTTCTTTACTTATTTGCCCATATATTTCGAATATTAGACCCTTAGTGGGACCTACCCGAAATAAACTTCGGAAGAGGGGTGTTTCTTTCCATTCTAAGGGTTGACTCCTAAATTGGACATCAAGGGCATGTCTTAGCTGTAAATAGGTGTAAAATGTGCTCTGCGATAAATTGAATTCAAGTTTCAGCTACGAAAATTTTTTAAGTGAAGTACCCACATAAAGTTGTCTCAACCTTTTAATACCTTGTTTTTCCCACTCTCTGGCTTTTCCTATCCGGGGGATATCCTGCAGGTTACTGTTGTTCCAAATGGAGGTATAGTCAATGAACCTATTGTATCTCATCAGTTTTTTAACTGTTTTCCATATTTTAATTATTTTAATTGTTAGGTACTTATAGCGAAAATAATCCACCTCTAGCGCTTCAATTACTGTGTTATGCAAAGTTAATATTATTCTTCCATTGGGAGTACCTCCATTCGGAACACCGCATCCCATCAACTGCTGCAGCTGTGATGATAAATAATAACTCTCGGGGGGAGGGCAACGCAAACCCACCTTCCCCCATCAGAAGCTGAAGTGTACGGAGTCGGATCCTGGCTTGTCCCCCTTTCCATATTAGCTCCCTGAAAAGACTCGATTTTATTAAACCAATTCTTGCATAATCTATTAGTAAGAGTTCAGATTTCTTCCAGTTTATTTCCAACCCTGTAAAACTACCAAATTCCTCCACTATGCTCGTTGCTTTTGTCAATGATTGACCCGTATCTCCCAGGAAGAGCAAAATATCGTTTGCGTACAACGCGATTCTTTCTTCTCCCGTCTTCCTCTGGAAGCCGTTATCTCGGGGCTCGTTCTTAGAGATAGCCGGTGGTTCCATTGCTAAAGCAAAGGGTGACAATGGACACCCCTGTCTCGTCCCCCTCTCCAGTTCTATCTTATCCAAAAGTTCATTATTCATTTTAAGTCTTGCACTGGGCCTATCGTAAAGCGTTTTAATCCAACTGGTGTAAGAGGGACCAATTCCAAATTTCCCCAGCACCTATATCCCCACTCCACGCTGTCAAAAGCTTTGGTCACATCCAGTGACAATACGGCTCTTGATCCCTTGTTCTCCGTTGGCGCCTGTAAATTTAGAAATGCCCTTCTGACATTCGTACTTGTAGATCTATTAGCTATAAATCCCGCCTGATCCAGATGGATTAGTTTGGGAATAATTCTATTTAACCTGGCTGCCAGAACCTTGGCCAAAATTTTGGTGTCGGAGCATAGGAGAGAGATTGGCCTATATGCCGCTACATCTAAAGGATCCTTTCCTTCTTTCTGGAGGACTATGATGGTTGCCTCTAACATTGAAGCTGGCAATCATCCCTCCCTGGTTGCCCCCGCTAATGCTTTTAGCAACTCCGGGAGTAATATACCACCATAATATTTGTACTCCTCAGTTGGAAGTCCATCTGGACCGGGGGATTTTTGGTTTGCCATAATAGCTACTGCCTGTTGGAGTTCTGCAAGAGTTATTGGGATTTCCAATTCATTTCTTTCCTCCTGCGTAATGGCTGGTATTTCCAGGTTCCCCAGGAAGTCTTCCATCACACCTTCCACTCCCCTTTTCTGAGCAGTATAAATGTTTTTATAATAACCCCTAAATATTTGCACTATCTCTCCACCTGTGGACCTGATGGTGAGGATAGATGGTGGGGAGTCGGATTTCACCATCTGCGCCAGCATCTTTCCTACGCTTTCACCCTCTGCGAAGGAGGATTGCCGCTGAAGGAGTCGTCTAGTCTCAGCCTTCTGCATAATTGCTATCTTATACTCTTGTTGTTTATCTAACCATATTGTTTCCCTCCCGGGTGTAGGATCTATTATATAATTATTTTCAGCCTCTAACACCTCCCTTCAGATTTTTTCCTCCCAGGTTCTAGCATCCTTTGGCCACCTGTTGTATTAGGATCCCTCTAAGATATGCCTTTAGGGTATCCCATAGTATCCCAGCCGACTCCGTGCCTACATTAAATTCTACAAATTCTCTCAGTTTAGGATTTATTTTCCACTCCTTCTGGGTTCTTTCCCCCCTAGTTTCAATGTAACCACTATTGGGGAGTGATCTTAAATCCCTCTTGGCCAATATGTAATTTTTTCTGTAATCTGTAGAGCTCTATCATTTCCCAGGGCCATATCTATCCTGGAAAGCGTGGAGTATGAGGCTGAATAGCAAGAATATTGCTGGGCTCCCGGATTCCGTGTTCTCCACAAATCTACTAACCCCACTTCGTCCAGAAATTGGCTCAGATGGCACTTCTCCGTGGGCTCTGAGAGGATCCGTATGGGAAGCCTATACAACTTTGTCTAGAATCTCATTGAAGTCTCCTACTACTATGATCGGCACTTCTTCTTTGTCTAGCAAAAATTAATTTAGTCTAAGCATAACATCTATTTTAAATAGTGGAGGGATATAAATATTTGCCACAATGTACATACTATTATCAATTGAGCAGTACAAAAAGATATATCAACCCATCTCATCTATGCTGGTCTGTCTACAGGAAAAATTCACCCCAGTTCTCACCATGACACTTACCCCCTTGCTATAGGAAGAGTATACCGAATGGTACTGACGTTGGTATTTCTTATTCTGTAATTGCTGGACTGTATGTTTAGTTAGGTGTGTTTCCTGCAGGCAGGCCAGCTCTACTCCATATCTCTCCAGCATGGAGAATACCACTGCTTTTTTAGCCGATGTCCCCAGCCCCCTAACATTCCAGGAACCTATATTAAGTGTTTTAGCTAGCATATAGAGTCTGGAAATAAATACAAAGCTGTAAGCTGTAAAGAGTATCTATTTAGAACTAAATTAATCTCTAATTCATACTTTAACTCCACTCTAATACCCATTATTTTGGGTTGTGATCCCCATAACCCAATCTCTTTTCTGTTCCCTTTAGTGATTTTAAACAAAAAGGCCAACATGACCACTTTAAGTAAAGATACTTTCCAAAATAATTTCATGTGAGTTGCAAACACAATTTTCTTGTACCTATAATTATTACATTGTGCATCATCTTGCATCCAACAAGTGCAATTTCCTATAATATTCCTCCGTGTTGTGCCCTTATTTAATCCACATTTCCCTATTGTTAATTCTTGAACAATTCCTGTGTTACCTCCCTCTCTCCCCTCACCACCTAACTAGGTGACCCCCAAGGGGCTTTTGAATGACCGTGTCCAAAAACCACCTGTTCCTCATATTTACTCCCATATTCATTCCCTTCCATCACTCCCCATACAACAACTGTGTGTATCAATTCCCGCCCCCCCCGATTTAAAAAAAAAAAAAAAAAAAAAAAAAAAAAAAGGCATCAAACAATACACCCTCTACATTTTTTTTTCCACCCTCCTCCCCCCGCTTCAGGTTATCTAAACTTTCTCCTTATTTTCTTCTAACTACTTCTCCACTCCGTCCGGGGATTAAAAAATCTGGGTTCCCCCCAGTGCAGTTACACATAACCTTGCCGGGTAGAGAAGGGCATAAGTCAACTTAAATTTTTGTAAAGTACGCTTGGACTATATAAACTCTGCTCTACGTCTCTGAGAAGTCAGAGTAAAATGATATTTTTACACCACTGAAAAAAACATTTCCCGCCTCCCTTGCTTTTCCGCAGTAATCACACTTTATCCTTATAGTTAAGGAACTTCATCAGTAGAGGCCTGGGGAATCCTGCTGCTGGGGGAGCCTTAAAGGGCACTCTTGTTGAGAATGACTCTCTTCCAAAGAGATCAACCAGCCACTTTTCTAGGAATTCTATAGGGTTGGAGCCCTCACTTTTTTTGGGCAGGCCCACCATCCTCACATTGTCCCTTCGGAGCCTATTCTCCATCTCCTCAATTTTGGACGCATGCCTGGATATCTGTTCCTTCATACTTTTCACTTCTTTTATCAATGGGAATATATCATCTTCTAACTGACTAGTCCTTCCTTCCAAGGCAATTGTTCTCTCCGCTGTTTTTTGTAAGTCCTGTCTGACCAATAACAGATCCTCTTTTACTCCCTTCATTTGATCACAAAGATCATTAAGCGATCCATTACATGCATTCACTGCCTTAAGTACATCCTTCAAAGTTGGTTCCTTCTCTAGGGGTAAACAAGGCTCGGCTATTACATCTGTATTTATATTTTGTTTGCTCAACCCCGAGCTTTTATTACTCTGTGATTTTGCTGACAGGACCGGCGGTGCTGTAACAGTTAATTGACTCTGGCCCTGGCTTTTCCTATCTGATAAACCCCCCTGTTGTGCTTTGGACTGTGACCCCTTCTTTGGTGGGGTCTGAACAGGGGTATGTGCATATTGTTCCAATTTTGCTGCAGCTGCTACCATTTGCTAAGAGCTTTTCTCCTTGGAGGAGCGTAGATTCTGCATCCTGTAGCCTCCAATTAGCAAAAGGGAAGTACCAGGTAAGCAATGATTACGGGGCTAGCTAGTTCCCCACTTAAGAAATCTGCGTTTAGTTGTTACCCTCTACTGGACTGATCATGAAAACCCAAAAAATAAATAAATACATTTTGTATCTGTGGCTGCAAAAACGCAGACATCCAGTAAGAGCCTTAATCTATTCTGACCGTATCTTCACAATATACAAAGACTCTGGGTCAGAAGTTAGAAGTTAGCATCCTAAAACTGCATACACAGTCTCTGGGACAGCATTTTGCAGTATGTAACCATATATACCTTTATTGATTCAGCAGTTAGCAGTATTCATCCACAGTATGTCTCCATATACACAGTTTCTGGGTCAGTGTTTAGCTATATGTAACTATGACCATATCCATACCAGGGGCGGATCTAGAGTCTAGTCTCGGGAGGGGCACTGCCAGAAAATATATTTCTTTTGGGGTACATCTATCGGGGAAATGGCTGGTGTTGGCGCTTCAATCATCACGGCACCATGGTTGTTATGGTGTCAGGATGATTGAAGCGCATTATTACTATTATTACATTGTTATAAAAAATTAAATAGTTTAACTCACCATAATGCAGAATCAGTGGGAGCCCCGAGTGTGTCACTTGCCACGTCACCTGTCACCAGATGCAGATTGTCACTTGCCACGTCACCTGCCACATGTTGCAGATTGTCACTTGCCACGTCGCCTGTCACCAGATGCAGATTGTCACTTGCCAGGTCGCCTGCCACATGTTGCGGATTGCCACTTGCCAGGTCGCCTGTCACCAGATGAAGATTGTCACTTGCCACCTGCTAAGGTGGTCTCTTGTGTCCCAGAGACAGGAAGCAGAGAGATGATGTAATCTCCCTGCTGCCGCAGCTGCCTGCATGGTGAGGGGGGAACTGCAGGGATGCAGGGTGGGCGTCGGGCGGTGAGAGATGTCATTTCTCTGCTCCCCCGCCTGCCGGCTCCCTGATTGGCCAGCAGCCCGCTCACACATCGAGCGGCGCCGGCACATCTCACCACCTGAGCCGCTGGGCCAGCCCACTGTCTCTCTCCTGCAGGGCTGCCTGGCGGCTCTTTCACTTATGGAGCCGCTCGCCGGCTCTGTCACCAACGGTGCCGCCCGGCGGCTCTCTTACCTACGGAGCCGCCCGGCGGCTCTCTCGCCGGCTCTCTGACTCTGACTCACCCGCATTTCTCGGAGGGGGCAATTGCCCCGTTGCCCCCCCTGGATCCGCCCCTGATCCATACACAGTTTCTGGTACAGCAATTAGCAGCATATGACAGTATGTGACACACACATCACCCCTTTACTCACGTGTCCTTTTTGTCTGTTAGGGGGTATTGGAAAACTCAGTATCAGTATCCAAGTATCAGGCTCCTAAAGTCTTTTTCTTCACCTGACCCTTTCGATAAGGATACAGCCGGGTACCGCCGGTCTGCTGACTCCCTTAATGGCTCAGTGTTTACACCCTGCAGTGAGAGTGGCTTCCGCACTCACAGCCCCTTTGGGGGGTCACCTCTGCCTTCCCTTGAGATGACCGGGTAGCAGCTGATGCCTGCCGCACATGGATTTCTTCTCAAGCAGCACGCGGCGTATGACGTCATTCCCGGCCGCTCTCGATGCTGCCCAGGGTGGCTTGGAATAGCTCGGGATCTCCCGTAAGGTTCTCGTAAGGCTCCGGGGTGTCACCGTTGAGTACGCCCGGCACCTCCCTCAGCTCCGCTCAGAGAGATAGCTTAGTCAGCCTCCAAATCCTCCGGTCTCTCTGTCCCAAGACCTGCCGCCAGTCATGGTCGTGCCTTACAGAGGAGGTTGAGGGAGGTCACACAGTATCCTCTCACTCCATACCGCTGCACATCACACCCCTCACACTCCTCACTCTTCAGCCCTCATGGCTACTTGGTTTCCAGGGGCAACGGCCGCTTGCTCCCATCCCTGAGCAAGACACTGCATTGCCTCCTGCAACACAGCTATTTGTGCCTGTGTGGTTTCCTGTGCCAGGGTCTGCTGCTGCTGAGCCATCGCCTCCTCATGGCAACGGTTTGCCTCCATGGAAGCTTGCTGCTGGGTTACGGTGGCTTGCATAAGTGCCTTGATGATCTCCTCCATTTCTTTTCCTACTGCTTGTAGTGACTGAACTGATTTCACCCAACACATGCCATAGGTACACTATCTCTTTAACCGCTTCAGCCCCAGAAGATTTTACCCCCTTCCTGACCAGGAGCACTTTTTGCGATTCGGCACTGCGTCACTTTAACTGACAATTGCGCGGTCATGCGACGTTGCACCCAAACAAAATTGCCATCCTTTTTTTCCCCACAAATAGAGCTTTCTTTTGGTGGTATTTGATCACCTCTGTGGTTTATATTTTTTTTGCTATAAACAAAAAAAGAGCGACAATTTTGAAAAATAAATTGCTATAATAAATATCCCCCAGAAATATATAAACGATTATTTTTCCTCAGTGTGGGCTGATATGTATTCTTCTAAATATTTTTGGTAAAAAAAAAATCGCAATAAGTGTATATTGATTGATTTGCACAAAAGTTATAGCGTCTACAAAATAGGGGATAGTTTTATGGCATTTTTATTATTCATTTTTTTTTTTTACTAGTAATGGAGGCGATCTGCGATTTTTATCAGGACTGTGACATTATGGCAGACACATTGGACAATTGACACATTTTTGGGACGATTGGCATTAATACAGCGATCAATGCTATAGAAAATGCATTAATTACTGGAAAAAATGTCACTGGCAGTGAAGGGGTTAACACTAGGGGGCAATCAAGGGGTTAATGTGTTCTCTAGTTTGTGTTCTAACTGAAGCGGGGGGGAGGGGACTGTGCAGGGGAGATGACCGATCGCTGTTCATACTCTGTATGAACAGGTGATCTGTCTGTTCTCCCCTCAGAGAACCGGAAACTGTGTGTTTATACACACAGATCCCGGTTCCCCGGAGCCCGGTGGTGATCATGACCACCGGTCACATGCATCGGCTCGGGGGGCACGCGCGCACGCCCCCTAGTGGCCACAGGGCGAAGCGACTTTATATAACGTTGTTTTGCCCAGCCGTGCCATTCTGCCGCAGTACAAATGCGGCGCATGGTCGGCAAGTGGTTAAATGTCAGTTTCAGGTTTAAACAGATTTTACGGCTGCAATGCACTGTCTGTATCCTGAAACCACTTGTAAAGTTTGGGGTTAGTAGCGCCTCAGGTCTACTTGCAACAGCCGGTTAATTTAAACACAAAAGTCTTTATTTTTCTTTAGTCAAACACAAAAGAGCAGCGAAATAAACTTATTACATAAGCAAAAGTCAAATAAGGGTTTTTACCCCAGGGTTAGCAGCATCCAGCTTCAACCATTATAGCACATATAAATACAGAAAGAAGACTAAAGGGATTTTGACAGTGCAGGCAAACTAGACATGGGAAAAAAAGGGTTTTTTTCTAAAAAAGACAGTTTATTATTTAGCCATTAAAAGAGAACATACAAATTGTACATAGTATCAAAAGTTACAGTTCTAAAAAACATGGTGGTCAGATGGGATATGAGTGTATATTATGGTTTGACAGATGATACTGATTGCATACTAGCCCGACATGTTTCACATTGTCGCTTTTTCAAGGGATATGCAAGCTGGTAGTGATATCATCCAACACTCTTAGTGATTCTAAAAAATGAGAAATTGCATAAATAACATTGTATTTTATATTGAAACATAAAATAACACAAACATTACGCATTGTCGTCACCGAAACAGCATTAATGGTAATGCTTACCCCCATATTGACCCAGCAAAAAACCTTGTCAATCCCAGCACGCACCAACCCAAACCGGGGTAGGGATAGGCCAGATATTGCAACCACAGGGAACAGAAGGATGGAGCTAGGTATAAATTATAAAATGCCATGTATCAAAGGAGAGAATACAATATAGTTGTATTGAAAGGATATATGGTTGATTATAGAGATATCAGTGAAAGAGTTCAATGACATCACAAAATCTTATTTGTAATCACAGAGGATGTGTATGTGGGGTTAAAAAGTAAAGAAATTATTTAACACTTACTCTGTTGATTGATCAGAGCAATACCCAGAAAGTAGAGGTAGTCATCTATATCAATTGAGTTTGTATTTATAAGGAATGCCTCAGTATTGCTAGTAAATGAAACAAAGAAAACGAATAAGAAGAAGGAATTTTACCACAGATAGGAAATTAATTGCATAAACTGGTAGTGAAAATTTGAAGTTAGCTCATCCAGTGTAATTAAACTCAGATGGAGATGGACACATTGTCTCAAAATTTACATATTCAATCAGTAGTTTAAACACTTTTCAACTGGAGTCTATGAGATCTAAAGTTAGTAGGTAAAGAGTAAGCAGAGTATTTGAATGTAGAGCAGTGTGTGGTGCACTCACCAGTCACTGACACTGCTGGGAGAAGAGTTCCATCCTCCGGCGCTGACAGACGAGGCTGTCAGAAGAGCCAGCTTAAGTGCTGTTCCCCATCGAGCTGGCGTGTGACGTAGCCAGCTCGATGCGGACGTGTAGGCGCCAGTGCGCATGCCCGGGGGGGTCGGAGTTCCCGTCCGACTACAAACCCCATAAGGCACCGCGACCGCAGACAGAGCCGACATGCGCAGATGCTGCGCACAACGGCTCCAGTCGCCGACACGCTATGCCAAGGGCTGATAGGACGGGGAGAGGGACACCTAAGTGCACCTATGATGGAACCGATCCACCGGGAGAGCGCAGGCGCAAGGTGGGCACATCTCAAGGATGTGCCCCGGGCGTCCGTGTGGATGCGACAGGCCCCCTAGTCCCAGCACAGGTGGAGGATCGGGAGCGATCTGGCAAGGCGGGTCAAAAAGGCAACCGATCGGATAAGAGGGACCACAGACCTTCCAATCTGATCAGTGATTCGGAGGGACAAGGCATTTAAGGAAAAAGAAAAAGCACTCAAATTTAATCATAATACATACATATTGCCAATATTACATTTTGTTACACGTTGATTATATATTTAAATTAAAGATAACATAAATTCTAAATACATACAATCTATACTGAAAATAATGAATCATGTGTATAGACTTACAAGGGGCAAGATGGGGAGGGAAATAGCAGGAAGGATGGGGAATTAGGAAGAAACTGACACCGAAAACTATTACATGGATAGCTATACAGATTTACAGGAAGGGCTTGTAACTTAGGCTCTCATTCAAACCCGGGAAGTGAGTAGCCCTCAAGGTGTAGATCCAGCGGGCTTCAAGCTGGAGCAGTGTACGATTGACACTGCCCCCTCTTTCGTCCAGCGGGATGTGTTCCAAAGCCAGAAATTTGATAGTGTTTGGATTAAAGTTATGACATAAACCCACGTGCCTAGCAATAGCCGTGTTCATTTGTTTTTTAAGAATGGGTTTTATATGGTCCCTGATCCGTTTGAAAAACGGTCGTTTAGTCTTGCCGACATAGAAGCCGCCACAGACACACTGAGCTAGATAGATTATGCCCGGAGTTTGACAAGTCGCATTGAATTTGATCAAGTGCCACTTCCCGTTGGGAAGTGGAAAACGAGATGTGTTTTCTACATAGTGGCAAATATCACATCTGCCACAAGGAGAAATACCTGTATTAGTTGGCTTCTTATTGGAAGAAGCTTCATAAAAGTGTTGAAAACAAGTATGTGGCACTACTCCATCCTTTGGTACCAAACAGCCTGAAACCAAATCAAATATAGCAATCAGTGATCATAATGAGATTAGATGGATAGGCGCTACTCTGTCCTTCAGAGCAAATCTAAAAAGATAAGAGCGCCTATATTAAAATACTGGGTAACATACAGTCCTCCTATTGACAAATAGATGTATAAATGGTACACCTATAAGGCCACTCCACACAGCAGAAGAAACTCAAAATACAGTATAGAATACTAGATATGCGACTTTCCTACTAAATACGTGCACCGTGCTTCAAGCCAGAAACATGATAACCACAATAATCTCTGCGTGGCAGTGTAAACTAAAATAATGTGGTAACGTGCTTAATGCAAATAATCTTTCCTAATACCATACCCAAATGCATAATATGGAGTGTGAGATATTTCTAATGTGACATAATAAGTGAATGAAAATCCAACCCGAAACTTGTAAAAAATGCAGCAAATAACAATAATGATAATGAGGTACCTTGTGCTATAAAATATATATATACAATATAATAATTAAAAAATGTCACATGTGAGTAATAAATCAATAGAAAGGTATCACTAATAATGTGAAATCACAATAAATCAAATAATATAAAATGATAAATAATGAATGGTGATAATTGATGTCCATACAAAGTGCAAATAGTGCAATGCTGTCCACAATAACGTGCAAAAGTGATAATAATAATAATAATAATAAAATAAAAGTGGCTGTGGACTAGGCGGTCCCTCAAAGAGGGAACTCGTCTAAACGTTATCTCTGGGAATGAGTTTATGTATTTGCTGATAGGGTCGGCTGATAGGAGGGGCCAGGATTTGGTTAGAATTCTTCTAATCTCGCTATGTTGATTGGAATAGCGAGTGATTAGTCTAACTGTATCCAATTTTTTTAAAGGTTTATTTGAAAATATTAGAGAGTCTCTGTTTTGGGTCTTAGCTCGATTGTATGCCCTTTTGAGGCATGAATGGCTGTATCCTCGAAAGAGCAATCTATTATATAAGTCCTTTGCCGCTACCTTAAAGTCTGAGTCCTTACTACAATTCCGTTTAAGTTGCAGGTACTGACAATAGGTAATACTTCTCAACAGAGAATCTGGGTGTGAGCTATCCGCGTGGAGAATAGTGTTACCCGCGGAGGGTTTTCTATACAGTGATGAATCCAATTTTCCATTGGCATCAATGGAAATTGTTAGGTCAAGAAAGTTAATCACAGTTGTGCTGTATTCCATAGTGAATCTGAGGTTGAAGTCATTGTTAGAAATCAATTTCAGGAATTCATTCAGCTCTGCCTCCGAGCCAGACCAAAAAATCAACACGTCGTCTATATATCGATACCACGAGACGACCCTTTCCATAAGGTGGGCCAGGTCGTCTCTGGAACAAACATCCTTCTCCCACCCCCCCAGGTACAGGTTGGCATATGATGGGGCACACTTGGTCCCTATCGCAACCCCCTGCACCTGGAGGTAGTGGGAGGAGTTGAACATGAAAACATTATGTCTCAGGATGTAATTGAGGAGTTCCAAGACAAATTCATTGTACTTCTCAGAGGAGGGGCCTCTCTCAATCAAATGATTTCTCGTTATCTCTATGCCCTTATTATGAGGGATGGTATTATATAGGCTTTCAACGTCGAGTGCGACTAGCCATGTACCTGGTGGGAGTGAGATGCCTTCAATAGTTCTTAATAAATCGATGGTGTCTTTGATATAGGAAAAGAGAGCGGTAACGTGGGGATGTAAATAGCTGTCCACTAAACTACTTGCATTTTCCGTTAAACATTGGCATCCTGATATTATAGGGCATCCCGGGGGCTCAAAGATAGATTTATGTACCTTGGGTAACGCATAGAAAGTAGGGATCCGTGGGTCCCTTACATTTAAATAGTTCCAGGTGTTCTTGTCTATAATGCCCTTATGGTATGCTTTGAAAATGATGTTGTAATATTCAGTGTTAAAGTTTTGTATTAAAGTTTTCGAAATGGGTCGGTACCAATCTCGATTGGATAGAATCTTATTACACATATTGACATATTGCGATACCTCCATAATAACCAGATTGCCGCCCTTGTCTGCGGGCTTAATTATTATCTCCTGGTTGGATTCAAGAGATTTAATAGCTGCTTTCTGTTCAGCATTTAAATTTGAAGTTTCAAAGGAACGAAAATTGGATTCTTCAATAGCTTGGGAAGTTTGTCTGACAAACGCCCAGATATTAGGGTTGGTGTTTAGAAGGGGGAATTCCCTAGACTTAGGTTTGAAAGACTGTGGGGGGGGGAAGGAGACACCAGTGACCGACAAATCCGGTGGATACGGGCAAACGGAGATGTCGTCGTCGGTGTGTCCCTCCTCCCATAATGTCATCAGGTCCTCAAATGCTTGCTGTTCCTCCATATTCTTATGGAGATTTGAAATCTTCTCATTAGAGTAAGTTTCTCGTGCAGGTTTATCAAAGATAACCTTGTATAGAAGTCTACGAGCAAATAGGTGAAGATCTTTAATGAGATGAAATTTATCTACTTGGGAGTCAGGACAGAAGGTTAAACCCAGTTTGAGAACCTGTTCTTCATGTTAAGTTAAAGTATAAAAGGAGAGATTGATAATAGATAATTCTGGCTCATTCGGTGTTGAATCAAAGGTGAAAAAGGTTGGATCAGGATCCGGGCCTATATTGTCTCTTGGTCCTTCCCTAAAAAAATGGGTGCTAACTTCGTGTCAGCTGGTACGGGTGTACCTAGTGGAGAAATAATTGCATTAACATTGCTTACCTTCGTGGTCGTGCTCAAGTGAAGGGGAGAGGCAGTGATCGCCGTAGAGGGTGCTGTAGACATAATCGTGTGGGTGGCCATAAGCTGAGGGCCACGTGTCGTTTGTGATGAAGAGTGAGACATACCGGGGGTACGAAGTGGTGCAGATTTGGGGTGATTGGACTGTGGTTGACGAGACAGTGAGGTGTCTGTTTGGTGTTTTAGAGACTCCAAAGAGGCTGTATCAGAGTTGCCTTTTCGTTTTTTTGGCAGTCTATCTCCAGATAGATCTCGATACACCGTCGATTGACTAGATGATAGGGAGGAAGAGGGTGATAAGTTAGACATACCATTGCCATTTCTAGTGTTGCGTTGGCTGGTGGATCTGTAAGATCTTGTATTGGTATTCTGTGTCCATTTGTAAGCTGATCCATTCAAATGGGCATTGGTGTCCCGTGCAAACTTGTTTTCCTTTGTGCGGATAATATCCAAAGTGTACCGTTCTAAATGTGATTTCAATTCATTTTCTTTTTTCTTAAATTTTGCACTATTGGAAATGAGGTTATAGTCATTATACCATTTCAATATAGATTCATCTAGAGAATTACGTTCTTGTTCATATTGGGTACACAGTAGATCCATCATTCCAAAGAAACAAGTTTGCAAATTATCTTCCCACTTTGTTTTTAAGGATTCCTCAACTTTACGTATATATTGGGGAAAATTTGAATTCTCAATCCCCAAGGGACAATTTTGTTATCAATATATTTATTAAAATATTTTTTATGCCAGAATATTCTGGCCTTACGTTCCAAAAGGCATTGAAGTCTTAGGAAAGCATGTTCAAGATCTTTATCAGTGATTTCTCCCGAGTTTTGGGACTGTTGTATTTTATCCATAAAGCCTAGCCAGGCCTCCCCACTGAAAGCTGCCATGTGGACGTAGGAGAGGAAGCACAGGAAAAGGGGAAATAAACAAGAAATCTCCAATCAAGAGAAGGGGAAGAGGGGGAGGGGGAAGGAGGGGAATACAAATATTCTTACCCCTAAGGTATATTAGATAATTATATAATAAACAGTTTTTATCGTATAATATAAATTTATCACAATTCAAATTGCTGTTGTGTTACCCATATCAGACCACGCAGAGGACTGTGTATTTAAACACTGGAATTTATGTATTGTAGTTTTGGTTCCGAATATGGGAAAAACACCCTAGAAGGTAGGCACCACATCCCTGAATAGAACTATAAATACAGAAAGAAGACTAAAGGGATTTTGACGGTGCAGGCAAACTAGACATGGGGAAAAAAAGGGTTTTTTTCTAAAAAAGACAGTTTATTATTTAGCCATTAAAAGAGAACATACAAATTGTACATAGTATCAAAAGTTACAGTTCTAAAAAACATGGTGGTCAGATGGGATATGAGTGTATATTATGGTTTGACAGATGATACTGATTGCATACTAGCCCGACATGTTTCGCATTGTCGCTTTTTCAAGGGATATGCAAGCTGGTAGTGATATCATCCAACACTCTTAGTGATTCTAAAAAATGAGAAATTGCATAAATAACATTGTATTTTATATTGAAACATAAAATAAGACAAACATTACGCATTGTCCTCACCGAAACAGCATTAATGGTAATGCTTACCCCCATATTGACCCAGCAAAAAACCTCGTCAATCCCAGCACGCACCAACCCAAACCGGGGTAGGGATAGGCCAGATATTGCAACCAAAACTACAATACATTATAGCACATGTGCAGCACAGAGCCAGGTCTCCTCTCAACTCCTACTCCAGCCCTCAACACTGGGAGTTTCCTACCTTTTATCTGCTGCTACTATTAACACCAATAGGACTGTGAGTCAGTCCTCTCTTCTGTATGGGTGGGACCCCTGGCTACAATAACCCAGGACTCAGAATTCCAAGTCCTGAGCCACTAGCCAGACCTTAAAGGTTACTCACCACCATTTGCCCCACCCAACCCCTACCCTGCCCCTAAACACACCCTCATAACTTATCTAATGAAATTACACTGTTAAATGTTTTATGCAGAATCCTGTAACTTAATTAAGTTACAAAAAAATATATAAAATCTAAAAACAGCAACTTTATTAACATAAAGAATATCAGTGCCCATCAATGCAGCCCCATCAGTTCCCATTAGTGCAGTCTATCAGGTCCCATCAGTGCAGCATATCAGTGCTGTCTTATCAGTGCAGCCTCATCAGTGGCCATCAGTGCAGCCCCATCAATGGCCATCAGTGCGGCCTCATCAGTGGCCACCATTGCAGCCTATCAGTGCCCATCAGTGCAGAATATCAGTGCAGCCTTACCAGTGCAGCTTGTCACAGACTTTGGGCTGCAGGAGAACCATTGCCTGGAGAACTTTGCATTTTAATGTGTTAAGTTATCCAGACAGGGATGGTCACTAATTGCTTTCGGCTTTTTATACATAAGTTAGTCCTATAGGGGAGCCGGACAGTCTAAGGTGGTCTTTGTTATGATAATAGTATTAGCTCTACTGTCTAAGGTGACCTTTGTCTGAGATAATGGGAGTAGCCCTTATCTGATGGTCTGCTGTATAAATTCAGTGTGTTTCTAAAAATAAAGCAGTTAATTTTTCTGGTGTACTCTAATGCCCCGTACACACGGTCGGACTTTCCGACGGAAAATGTGCGATCGGAGCGTGTTGTCGGAAATTCTGACCGTGTGTGGGCTCCATCGGACTTTTTACATCAGATTTTCCGACACACAAAGTTTGAGAGCAGGCTATAAAATTTTCTGACAACAAAATCCGATCGCGTCAATTCTGACCGTGTGTGGCCAATTCCGGCGCACAAAGTGCTCAGAATAAATTCCAAGACGGAACTGCTCGGTCTGGTAAAATTAGCGTTCGGAATGGATATAGCACTTTCGCCAGGCTGCATGTTTTAAATTGTTTAATGCAGCGCACTCTCTTCTTTATGATGCTAGAATGAAATCGTTTTGCTGCTCATATTCACACAGGCTTCTCACAAACTTCTTTCTTTATTATTTATCATGATTGCATCAATATATTTTGATTTGTCACATCTGACAAAAAAAAATATATAATTTTTTTTTTTTTTTGTTTGTATTTTTTTTCAAGCCTGATCTTGTTTGTGTTTTTTTTTTTTTTTTTACTCCAGAATAGTTTTGGGTGTGTTTTGTGTGTCAGGTTACCACAACACCATTAAAAACACACATAGGCAAGTATAATTGAAACAAAAAATCCTTTATTAAGGGCTCAGAACCAAACAAAGAGGGAGGCAACGCTGGATAGACAGCAGAAATTGGCGAAGCCTTTGGCCCCCAGGGCAGACATCAATTGTTTTACTGCAAAATTGGTGGCCTGAGGAGTCCATATCTAAGGGAGTGCAGTCTGGTCCAGAAGTCCAAGAGATCAGGAACAGCAGCAGATGACATGTATGTCCCCAGGCTGTGGTCATACAAGAGGCTGCATCTTTTGCCAGACCAGACTGAACCCAGGACATCACTCTCTGGTCTTCCTTCCACGCTTCCTTCCACACTGTGGCTCTGGTGTTGGAGGTGTGGCAGGAGGAAGAGAAGGAGGAGGAGGAAGACCTGGAGGAATAGGACCATGGGTGAGCTCACAAATGTGGCTTTCACATGTGAGTTGGCCCCTCAACCCCTTACCCCTTATTTAGAGCTTCCAAAATTACAAACTCTCATAAGAGGCGTTGGCCCTCCTTCATTTGCATCATTTTGCATGCAGTTAGCTCAGCAAAATCCTCTACCACACTGTGGGGTGTTCTGAGGGCCTCAGTAGCCTTCCAAAATAGGCCTATTGCAGCCTCCTCTAGGTTGCTCCTCTTCCTGCCACTTTGTCTTTGAAGGCGGAGGGGAGGGACCTGGGTATCAGGCAGCCTACTTGGCACGGTCACCTCCTGGCTGAGACTTCCCTGTGTATGAAAAAGGGACATGGTTTTAGTTTTTGCTTCATCAATCACAATCATAAATTAGTACTCCAAACTAACATCTATTTAACATCATTGATTGGACAACCAGAAATATTTAGAAGAATGCTATACCTGGCCTCATCCACATGTTGCTGCCTGGAAGGCCCAGGTTGGACGTCAGAAGGCTCAGCTGGGGGGGAAGGAAGCGTGGAAGGAAGAGTGGAGAGTGCTGGCCTGGGTTCAGTCTGACCTGACAGAAAATGCAGCCTGTCATAGTACCACAGCCTGGGGACATAAATGTCATCTGCAGCTCCTGATCTCAGGGAATCCTGGACCTTCTTGCGCTCCCTTAGATAAGTGCTCCTCATGCCACCAATTAGGGCCTTCAAATAGGTGATGTCTGCCGTGGGGATCTCCGGCTTCACAAATTGCAGCAAATTATTCAGCGCTGCCTGCCTCTTTGTTTGGTTCTTATAATCAGGGTGGTTTACCTGCCACAGACAAGGCAGCTCCCTGAACATATCTATGAAGATTGGCATAAAGTCATGATCATTGACTAGATCCATTTTCACTGCAAGATACAACACCAGACAAACCCTAATGTCAGCCTAAAGTCTTCTAAACTTGTCCAAATACAGGCCTCAATCTAGAAGCAGTATAGGCCCAATTTTAAATCTTACCTTCGTTATCACGATCGGCACCTCCGATACTCCTTCCTCCGCTCACAGATCGTACGTATTACGCACGCGTGTTACGCTTTATATACACTACGCATGCGTGAAACTCCGCCCGCCCCTGACGTTCTTTTTAGTCTATTCCCCACCCCTTCTCGTTCGGCACAGTGGGGAAGAGCACATGGCGGAGACACAACAGGTGTCTGATAATTACACCAACAGGGAGGAGGAGGAGGAAGAGCCAGAAATGCCCCGATCCCGGAGGAGACGATTTAAGGCATTAAATATGTCCTTTGGGGAGATGTTGGAGATGGTCGACATCCTGAAAAGGGCCGACTATGATGGGAAGTATGGACTTTACCCCAACCCCAATGTCAGAAAGGCCAAGATAATGGCGAAAGTAGTCAAGAGTCTGCACCGGAATTTTGGGGTACGTCAATCCAAGGATTAACTGAGGAAGCGGTGGTCGGACCTCAAATTAAGGGAGCATGAGCAGTACAGAAGGATCAGGAGAGTGCTGCAAAAAAGTAAGTAGTTGTGCTGTGTTCCTATTCGTTATTTTTATTACGTTCGTGCTGCTCCATGTGCTTTTCTCAACTGTTGTACAGTTTAAAATGGCAACTTTCATGTTCATGGGCACATTATTCGTTCATTCGGCATAGAAAACAACATGTTTTGTCCAGATGCAGTTCTAAACATTTTTTCCGGCATACTTCTGTTAACTAAATTTTGGTGTCTAGATGGGTTTGTAACTAGAATGAAATGCAAACTAGATTCTGTGTAAGGAGAGGACACTCAGCAGCTGTTTACACATCTGGGCACTGGAGCACTAGTGTGGGACACCAGAACACCCTTTTTATTAGGGGGCCCACACAGGTGCTCCAGTGTATACTATAGGGGTGTCTCCATCTGTGAAGCTTGTACAAAACAGGTAAGTATTCAAGCTTCACAAAGTGACAAAAATGTTTCTTCATCTCTGCCAAAATAGACAATTGTACCCCACTTCAAAGCAATGTTTCATGTTCCTATTTCTGCCATCAAATATCTGTGTGCTAAGTATACCTATTTTTTTTTACATAGGGGATAAAAGACTCAGAGGACACCACTCATCTGAGGAGACCACAGACCCACCACCTCATGAAGAAGTGGAAATCCACCAAAGACAAGCAGAGGAGGAAGAGGGAGACGTGGTGGAAATTGTCACCACAACAGGTGAGTGTCTGCAACCACAGCCCGAGGTAAGAGATGGATGCCGACATATTTATAATACATGGTGTGTTTTTGTTTCTATATTTTTAGGTGATCGTGATGTTGTGGACTTGGAAAACATCCAGAAAAACATCAATGATGTTCAAAACAAAATGAAGAACATCATTGATGTTTTAGGGAGAGTTTAAAACACTTCCAAATCCCTTACTTTTTTGTAGTTTTTTTAATCTAAAAAATTTTCACATTTTTTGACATATTCGAGAAAAGCCAAATTTTGAAGATGCACACAGTGTGTCAACATGTGCTATCTGCCATCACGGGAGATCAATGTAGGCATTTTGGGGGTGCAACCCCTTCATCAATAATAAAGTAGCTGAGAGGAAGGGGTTGCACCCCCAAAACGCATCCCTTGATCCCCCGTGATGGCAGCAAGCACATGTTGACATTTGGCAATTTGTGTGCATCTTCAAAATTTGGCTTTTCCAGGGGTGACTTCACCTCATCTGAACGCAATATCAAACACAGTTTATAAATACTCATGTCTGATATTGCCTTCAATTTCTACAAAAGTTGAACTTTGTAAGTTCCAGATTTGTGTATTTCTTGTTGCTTTTAAACATGCCTGTCTTACCTTAAATGGACATTTCTACTTTTATTAATGTGACCCCAAAAATTGTTATACAACAAACATGCTGGTTTGTTTTAAAAACCTTTTATAAATGCACATGTGATTGTGCTGGTATTAAAAAGATTGATAATCAAGAATGTGTGGATTATTGTTTCAATGCTCCAAAACTTTTGTTGTGGTAAAGTTGGTGTTTTCTGTGACAATGGGGGTTATTTCCTAAGGGCAAATCCACTTTGCACTACAAGTGCAGTTTCAGTGCAGGCTCAAGTGCACTTGTAGTGCAAAGTGTCTTTGCCTTTAGTAAATAACACCCAACAGTGCTTTCTAATGTTACACATGCCATTTTCAGGACTACCCACATTCAGTCAGGGTCAGCTAACATTAACACAAGCAGTAAATGTCAGCAAATATTTTAGTAGTTAATTATTTTTTTATTTAAAAAATGTCTCAGACATTGTCTGGCATATTGATGGCCTCCCTACCCGCAAAGTATTCCATGTATTTCAGACGGACCTTGCAGGCACTCGGGGGGGCAAGCCAGGACGGCCAGCTTCAAGCGCCGTCAGGGTTGGTTCATTTACATGAATTCTGGCCTCAGGCCCAACTGAGCCAGCATAGTTGGCAGAATTTCTCCTTAAAAAGTTGTGGCAAACACAGCAAGTCAGGATGATGTGATTCAGTTTATACTCCGCCATGTGTATGGGTGTAAGAAATAGGCGGAACCGGCTGGCCATGATTCCAAAAGTGTTCTTTCACTCTTCTGGCTCTGACCAGCCGGTAATTAAAAACCCTCTGGTCCGGGGTGAGGGCCCTCATAAGGAATGGCCGCATATGTTCCCCCAGTGCAAACGCTTCATCCGCAACGAAGACGAATGGGAGTCCTTCCACATTTGTCTTCTGGAGGTGGCAAGTCCAAGCTGCCATTCTGGAGATGCCTGTAGAACTCTGTCTGGGCGATGACTCCACCATCTGACATCCGGCCATTCTTCCCTACGTCCACATACAGGAACTCATAAGTAGCCAACACCACCACCAACATCACAATACTATTGAACCCCTTATAGTTGTAATAGTATGACCCCAATTTGGGTGGTGGGACGATGTGGACGTGTTTCCCATCAATTGCCCCTCTGCAGTTAGAAAAGTCCCACTGCTGGGCAAAGTGGGAGGCCACAGTCTGCCATTCCTGTGGGTTGGAAGGAAACTGTGGAGTCAAACAAGAAAAAAAACTAATCATTTTGCACATAAACATGGAAAGCAGATTAGACACAAACATTCTTGGCCAACATCAGTATAACATTTATTTTAGGGAGTATTTAAAGACAAAGGTATAAGGTCCACCTATCAGATTCCTCCCCCCCCCATGGGCCATTTGTAAAATGTTATGGGGGGGGGAAATGTTTTGGACAGGTAACCCTCTCCACTTCATTGAGAGATGAATGCCTAAATAATGTGTGTTACTTGGGTCAGCCCCTCCTTACTTTACACTAATTGGCAGCCCACTGGACAGGTAAGAAGTGTCATAATACAAAGATATAAATACACACTGTACATATTTTAGCACATTTTTACATTCTGCTATTACTTATCAAGATAATAATAGGATACAAAAACTTTAAACAGTACCATCTGAAAGTATTCAGGCAGGACCTTGCACTACATGCTTTGGGGAATTCATCCATAAATCTGACCACAAAAGAGGTAGGTATAGGGTGTATGGGTTTGGCAAAGTCAGCAGATAGATGATTGGTATAAGCTGAGTTAGCAGTTGGGGGGAGGGAGGGTTCTAAAAGATTTTGGGACACCAAAAAACAAGCCTCTGGCACTCTGCCTGAATTTCAAGCACACATCACAATTTTACACATTTTAGGGGGTGTTTGGGGTAAAGCATTACTATGGAGCTGACAAAATACATTAAGTGACTACATGAGGTGAATATAGGGCCAGGAGACCATGCTGGGGAGGTAAGTGAAGGCAAATATGCATGAAGGACAAAAAAAAATTACATACAAATCCAGCATGCATGAGGACAAAGGGGACATTCACAGCATTTTACAATCATGGTAATTAGGGAATAAGTAAAGAAATACATTACATTATCAAACATTAAATACAATAAAATGTGATGTTAAAGGATAAAAATCTTACTTTAATATAGTCCTTCTGCAGGACCTGAATGATGGCAGAACAGGTCTCTGGGATAATGATCCCCAGAGCCTGGGGGGAGATGCCTGTCGAGAACTTGAGGTCCTGCAGGCTTCTCCCCATCGCCAAGTACCGCAGGGTGGCGACTAGCCTCTGCTCCGGAGTGATGGCTTGCCTCATGCAGGTGTCCTGCCTGCTGATATAAGGGGTCAGCAAATCCAACAAACGGTGAAATACGGGGTCCGTCATCCGGAGAAAGTTCCTGAAATCATCAGGATTATTCTCACGGATCTCACGGAGCAAAGGCATGTGACAGAATTGGTCACGCTGGAGCAACAAATTCTTGGTCCATGAACTCCTCCCCACCCTGTTCATGGACTGGACTTGTGTCAAGGTAAGGACCCCAACACCAAGCCCCCGCACAGCACGAACTCTACGAGGAGTACGTATACGCAACATGGCTAGAAAACGGTCGGCTGCTCAGAACGCAGAAACAGAACGCACTGAAGAACAGCAAGGCCTGTGCAGAGCGACCTGAAAATCAGTAACGAACGAACACAATGACAAGTCAATTGTACTCGCTGCACGCACTGAAGACCAGATACAAACCCACAAGCACAAACTGAACAGGAGAAAACGATCTGAAAGCCATGTGTCTGAAAATGCGCAAATCGTCTCTCACCAAACTTTTACTAACACGAGATTAGCAAAAGGAGCCCAAAGGGTGCTGTGCTTGGTTCTGAACTGCTCTTTTATAGTCTCGTCGTACGTGGTGTACGTGACCACGTTCTTGGCGATCGGAAATTCCGACAACTTTGTGCGACCATGTGTATGCAAAACAAGTTTGAGTCGGAAAAAATCCATGGATTTTGTTGTGGGAATGTCCGATTAATGTCTGATCGTGTGTACGGGGCAATAGACTGGTGTTGGTTCTCGGGATACTATAGCCAGATCCATTGGTCTCTTGTTCCAGAACTTGGGAAGCAGCTTTTGGCGGAAATACCCAACAGGGTATCCGGACTCTGTCACATTTGGTATGCAGCGGTGGGATGCTTTCTTGTACCTGGAACATCCAACCCACCAACGGGACCTTGTCGGATGGATCTTTGCTACTCCAGCCTTAAGCGAAGCACACTCCAAGGATCTGCTGGAATCAAGGGGACAGAACGCCAGCAACAAGTCAAAGGCCACCCTAATTGCTGAGTTGATGGAGAGTGACCAGGCCAGCAACCAAAGCAGAGGGCCAGCTATGGAGGGGTCCAGGATGGCCGAGCTCCAGCGAGAAATCCAGTGGCGGCGGTTGCTATACAGCACCACTCCCCCCAAGAGGTGATCACCCAGATAATTGCAGACTTGACATGTCTGAAAATGCTTGAGGTTCAGAAGAAGATCGGTGGGTACTGCAGCTGCAGAACGGGGTAGCCGCAAGAAACTTTCCTATGCAGCTTTCCAACCCTTCCAGGATGGGGTGGAGGAAATCGACCGGTACCTTCATGTCTTTGAGACCTAGTGTGACCTCCAGGAAATTGACGAAGCTGACTGGGTCACCATCCTCATCAGCAAGCTGTCTGGTCAAGCACTGGATGCTTTTGAAGCCATACGTGGGGAAGACAAAAAAGACTACAAGCGAGTCAAGGAGCAGCTGCTGGCAAAATACGCAATCACCCCCAAAGCTCATAGGTCCAAATTTAACAGCCTACAATGGAAAGAGGGCCAGCCCTATACAGAATGGGCTCATCAGGTGTCCTGATCAGTAGATACATAGTTCTCCGGCTGTCAGGTGACTACCTTAGCGGATGCTGCCCAACTGATCCTCCTTGAACAGTTTTACAACCAATCCCCTAGTGAAGTTCGCCAGTGGGTCCAAAACCAAAAGCCCTTCACAATAGACAAAGCAGCGGAACCAGCTGACCAGTATATGGATACCCGGAGATTCCACCAACTGGAGCCTCGCAGCTTCTCCAGACCACCACCTGCCCATATCCAGCCACCCACCCGGCAGTCGATCACCCTCCCTGCAATGGCCCTACTGGCAATACCCATTAAGAAGTCTAGGCCTTGCTGTTATGGGTGTAATCAAATGGGACACCAAAGAGCTAACTGTCCTCGAAATGTCAACGCCACTTCACTGAAATCGTGCTGCCCCTGGCCCAGCCTAAGTGGCCGCTCATTACCTGGAAACTGCCTCACCATCTACCTCAACTGGCTGGGGTGAAGAGGAATTTGGGCTACTCCATGAGGTGAACCCGATACAAGCTACTGCCGATGACAACCGCAGGCATCACCGACAGGGCGTAAGTTTGAATGGGCGACCCACCCAAGGACTCGACCTGCTTGGCAACGGACATGATATTCCCCTAGCTGGTCACTTTGGAGTGACCAAAACCGTTCACCGTTTGACTCAGCTATTCTTATAGCCAGAGATAACTGGAGATATTAGACAGTATTGTCATACCTGTGATACTTGTCAGCGTGTGGGGAAAAAGGGCGACAGATCTAAAGCTCCTTTGTACCCCCTTTAGCCAGCTGTAGACCTGGTAGGACTGTTACCCTGACCCAGTCCCTCTGGGAAGAGATATATCTTGATGGTGGTAGATTATGCTACTCGTTACCTAGAGGCAGTTCCTCTGACAAACATCCATGCAGAGACAGTAGTGGAGGCCCTGCTTCGAATCTTTGTCGGGTGGGTTTCCCTCAGGAGATTATCTCAGACCAAGGGACTCAGTTTACTGCGGACCTAACCCGGCAGTTGTGGAAGCGCTGTGGAATTAAGCCTACACACAGCTCTCCCTACCACCCTCAGACTAATGGACTATGTGAGCGATTCAATGGAATGCTGAAGTAATTACTGCGGACATTCGCAACTTTTCACCGGAACTGGGAGAAATTTCTGCCGCACCTCCTGTTCGCTTACAGGAAAGTGCTGCAGGAAGCGACGTGGGTTCTCCCCATTTGAGTTATTGTATGGGAGATGGGTGAGGGGGCTCTAGATCTACTTAGGGCCCATTGGGAAGGAGGTGTAGGGGCTGAAGAGACCTCTGTGGTAGGGTACGTACCAGCGATCATGGACCGGTTGAAGGAACTCACAGACGCCCTATGGGAGAACCTTCAGACCGCACAGGGGCGTCAGAAGTGGTGGTTTGATCATACCGCCCGGAATCGCACCTTGGCTGTAGGGCAGAAAGTTCTTGCCCTCAAGCCTACCAAATCAGACAAATGACACTCCTCTTGGCAGGGACCCTACAAGGTAGTGCAGCAAATATGTGGCACTACCTACCTGGTATTTAAGTGCTCAGATGAAAGAGTCTGGCGGATCTTCCAGGTGAACATACTGAAAGCGTACCAAGAGAGGCCCGAGGAGATAGCTGCCATATGTGCTCCAGCCAGGGAAGATTCTGAGAACCTTCCCCTGCCAGAGCAACCGGTGAGAGAAAGGGACAGAGCAGGTGTACAGACAGTGAGTTTAGATGGGCAGCTAGGGCCGGAGCAGCAGGACCAGGCCAGACTGGTCCTTAGGCAGCATCAGGACATGTTTTCCAACAGGCCTGGATACGCTACTATGGCAACCGAGTGGAAACCCCGGGACAGCCACCTATCCGGCAGGTGGCTTACCGGGTACCTGAGACAGTGAGAGAGGGTATGAGGCAGGAGATAAAGGACATGCTCGATTTGGGAGTCATTGAGCCCTCCAACAGTCCCTGGGCATCCCCAGTAGTGTTAATGCCAAAGCGGGATGGTACTACCTGTTTCTGCGTAGATTACCACCGACTAAACGACTGACTCCTACCCCATGCCCCGGGTTGATGAACTGTTATAGGGCGTACACACGGTCGGACTTTGTTTGGACATTCCGACAACAAAATCCTATAATTTTTTCCGACGGAGGTTGGCTCAAACTTGTTTTGCCTACAAACGGTCGAACAAAGTTGTCGGAATTTCCGATCGCCAACCACGCGGTCACGTACACCACGTACGACGAGACTAGAAAAGGTCGTTTCAGAAGCAAGGTCGGCACCCTTTGGGCTCCTTTTGCTAATCTCGTGTTAGTAAAAGTTTAGTGAGAGACGATTCGCGCTTTTTCAGACTCGTGGCTTTCAGATCATTTTCTGCCGTTCAGTTTGTGCTTGTGGGTTTGTATCTGCTCTTCAGTGCGTGCAGCAAGTTCCGCGTGACTTTAGGTAGTCATTGTATTCTTGTTCATTCGTTACTGTTTTTCAGGTCGCTCTTCACAGGCCTTGCTGTTCTTCAGTGCGTTCTGTTACTTCGTTCTGAGCAGCCGACCGTTTTCTAGCCATGTTTCGTATGCGTACTCCTCGTAGAGTTCGTGCTGTGCGGGGGCTTGGTGTTGGGGTCCTGACCTTGACACAAGTCCAGTCCATGAACAGGGTGGGGAGGAGTTCATGGACCAAGAATTGGTTGCTTCAGCGTGACCAGTTCTCTCATATGCCTTTGCTCCGTGAGATCCGTGAGAATAATCCTGATGATTTCAGGAACTTTCTCAGGATGACAGACCCCGTGTTTCACCGTTTGTTGGCTTCGCTGACCCCCTATATCAGCAGGCAGGATACCTGCATGAGGCAAGCCATCACTCCGGAGCAGAGGTTGGTCGCTACCCTGCGGTATTTGGCCACAGGGAGAAGTCTGCAGGACTTGAAGTTCTCGACAGGCATCTCCCCCCAGGCTCTGGGTATCATCATCCCAGAGACCTGTTCTGCCATTATCCAGGTCCTGCAGAAGGAGTATATGAAGGTAAGATTTTTATCCTTTTATATCACATTTTATTGTATTGAATGTTTGATAATATCTTGTATTTCTTTCCTCATTCCCTAATTACCATGATTGTAATATGCTGTGAATGTCCCCTTTGTCCTCATGCATGCTGGATTTTTATGTAATTATTATTTTATGTCCTTCATACATATTTGCCCTTCACTAAGCTCCCCAGCATGGTGTCTCCTGCCCCTATATTCACCTCATGTAGTCACTTAACAATGTATTTTATCAGCTCCATAGTAGTGCTTTACCCCAAACACCCCCTAAAATGTTTGGAAATGTAATTTTTGATTTAAATTCAGGCAGAGTGCCAGAGGCTTTTTTTTGTGGTGTCCCCAAATATTTTTTTACTAACCCTCCCTCCCCCCAACTGCTAAGTCATCTGATAACAATTCTCTATCTATCCTCAATCATCTATCTGCTGACTTTGCCAAACCCATACACACTATACCCACCTCTTTACTGGTCAGATGTATGGATGAATTCCCCAAAGCATGTAGTGCAAGGGCCTGCCTAAATACTTTCAAATGGTACTGTTTAAAGTTTTTGTATACTATTATTATCTTGATAGGTAATAGCAGAATGTCCAAATGTCCTCAAATGTGTACAGTGTGTATTTATATCTTTGTATTATGACACTTCTTACCTGTCCAGTGGGCTGCCAATAGTGTAACTAAGGAGGGGCTGTTCCAAGTAATACACATTATTTAGGCATTCATCTCTCAATGAAGTGAAGAGGGTTACCTGTCCAAGATTTCCACACACCCCATAATGTTAGAAATGGCCCATGAGAGGGGGGGGGGGGGAATATGATAGGTGTACCTTATACTTTGGCGTTGTTAAATTCCCCTTAATAAATGCTATCTGGAGGTTGCCCCATAATGTTTGTGTATAATCTGCTTGCCATGTTTCTGAGTAAAAATAGTAATGTTTATTGTTTTTTCCTCAACCGTTTCCTTCCACGCCACAGGAATGGCAGACTGTGGCCTCCCACTTTGCCCAGCGGTGGGACTTTCCTAACTGCGGAGGGGCAATTGATGGGAAACACGTCCACATCGTCCCACCACCCAACTCGGGGTCGTACTATTATAATTACAAGGGGTTCAATAGTATAGTGATGTTGGCGGTGGTGTCGGCTAATTACGACTTCTTGTATGTGGACGTGGGGAAGAATGGCCGGATGTCCGATGGTGGAGTCGTCGCCCAGACGGAGTTTTACAGGCATCTCCAGAATGGCAGCTTGGACTTGCCAGCTCCAGAGGACAATGTGGAAGGATTCCCATTCGTGTTCGTTTCTGATGAAGCGTTTGCGCTGGGGGACCACCTGATGCGGCCATTCCCAATGAGGACCCTCACCCCGGAACAGAGGGTTTTTAATTACCGGCTGGCCAGAGCCCGAAGAGTGGTGGAGAACACATTTGGAATCCCGGCCAGCCGGTTCCGCCTATTTATGACACCCATCCATATGGCGGAGTATAAACTGAACCATATAATACTTGCGTGCTGTGTTCTCCATAACTTTTTAAGGAAACATTCAGCCAACTATGCTGGCTCAGTTGGGCCTGAGGCCGGAATGATACATCAAACCACACTGACGGCGCTTGAAAGCGGCCATCCTGGCTTGCCCTCCCTGAGTGCCCGTGATGTCCGGTTACGATACCAGGAGTTCTTTGCGGGTAGGGGGGCCATCAATATGCCAGACAATCTGTGAAGCCTTTTTATAATAAAAAAAAACAAAATAAATCTTTGTGGACATTTACTGCTTGTGTTTGTTTTAGCTGACCCTGACAGAAATGTTTGGAGTGCAGAAAATGGCGTGATTGTGTAACCTTATACAAAGCACTGTTGGCTGTTATTTACTAAATGCAAAAACACATTTCACTACAAGTGCACTTGCAACTGCACTGAAACTGCACTTGTAGTGCAAAGTGGATTTGCCCTTAGGAAATAACCCCCATTTTCTCATCAAACAACAATTACATCACCCCAAAAGTGTTGTAGTGTTGAGACAATAATCCACACATTCTTGATTAACAATCTTTTTAATACCTGCACAATCACATGTGCATTTACCAAAGGTTTTTCACACAAACCAACATGTTTGTTGTATACCAATTTTTGTGGTGGCATTATCCAAAATCAAAATGTCCATTTTATAGAAAACAGGCCTGTGTAAAACCAACAAGAAAGACACAAATCTTGATCTTACAAAGTTCACATTTGGTAGAACTTGAAGGCAATATCAGACATGAGTATTTAGGAACTGTGTTTGATATTGCGTTCAGATGGGGGGAAATCACCCCTGGAAAAGCCAAATTTGGAAGATGCACACAAATTTCCCAATGTCAACATGTGCTACCTGCCATCACGGGGGATCAAGGGATGTGTTTTGGGGGAGCAAGCCCTTCCTCACCGCTACTTTATTATTGAGGAAGGGGTTGCACCCCCAAAACGCGTTCATTGATCTCCCGTGATGGCAGATAGCACATGTTGGCACACTGTGTGCATCCTCCAAATTTGGCTTAGGGAAAAATCACAAAAACATTTAGCACATTGTAGCACACAAAAGAAGAAAGTGATTTGGAGGGGTTTTAAACTCGCCCCAAAACATCAATGATGTTTTTATATTTTGGAATAACATCATTGATGTTTTGCTTGATGATTTCCAATTGTAAATTACACCCCATGATCTCCCCGATCAGGATCTGGGCACTTTCGGATGTGAAAGGATCTTCATCCACAACCTCATGATCACCTAAAAAGAGAGGAACCCCAAAATAAATTTGGTTTAAAAAAAATGCCGCCATCCATCTCTTATCTGAGCCTGTGGTTGCAGACACTCACCTGTTGTGGTGACTAGTTCCACCACGTCTTCTTCCTCCTGCTCAGCTTGTGTTGGGGGGATTTCCCCTTCTTCCAGAGGGGGGGGGCTCTGGTCTCCTCAGATGAGGGATGTCCTCCGAGTCTTTTCTCCCCTATGTGAAACAAAATGGTATAATTAGCACACAGATATTTAATGTCAGAACTATAAATAGGAAACATTGCTTGGAAGTGGGGTACAATTGTCAATTTTAGCAGAGTTCCAAGTTGTAATTTTTTGAATGCCCTTTGTCAACCTGCAATACTTTACCTGTTTAGTGTGAGCTTCACAGATGTAGCCCCCCCTATAGTATACACTGGAGCACCTGTGTGGCCCCCCTAATAAAAATGGCGTTTTTGTGTCCCACAGTAGTGCTCCAGTGTCCAGATGTGAAAACAGCTGCTCAGTGTCCTCTCCTTACACAGAATCTAGTTTGCATTTCATTCTAGTAACAAAGCCATCTACACAACCCAATTCTTTGAAGACAAGTATAGGGCGTCAAAATGGTGGCCAAATGCATATGGGCTAAACAATGGTATTTTATATTTGGAACGAAAAATGTTTGATCCGAACGAATAATGTGCCCATGAACATGAAAGTTGCCATTTTAAACTGTACAACAGTTCCTAAAAGCACATGGAGCAGCACGAACGTAATAAACACAAAAAGAATAGGAACACAGCACAACTACTTACTTTTTTGCAGCACTCTCCGGATCTTTCTGTACTGCTCATGTTCTCGTAATTTCAGGTCCGACCACCGCTTCCTGAGCTGATCTTTCGATCGTCGTACCCCGAATTTCCGGTGCAGACTCCTGACCACTTTCGCCATGATTTTGGCCTTTCGGACATTGGGGTTGGGGTAAGGCCCATACTTTCCATCATAGTCGGCCTTCTTCAGGATGTCCAACATCTCCCCAAAGGACATATTTGAGTCCTTAAATCTCCTTCTGGATCGGGATGTTTTAGGCTCCGGCCTTTCCTCCTCCTACTCCTCCTTGTTGCAACAATTAGCACTCACCTGCTGTCTATCCGCCATGTGCTCTTCCCCCACTGCGCCGAACGAAAAGGGGCGGGGAATAGACTAGAAAGAACGCCAGGGGCGGGCGGAGTTATACGCATGTGCAGTGTGTATAAAGCGTAACACACGTGCATATTACGTACGATCTGTGAGCGGAGGAAGGAGCATCGGAGACGCCGATCGTGATAACGAAGGTAAGATCTAAACTTATACTGCTTCGAAATGGAAGCCTATATTGTAACAAGATTAGGGGAGTTTTGCCTGACATTAGGGTTTGTCTTGTGTTGTGTCTTGCAGAGAAAATGGATGGGTTCAACGACCACAATTTCCTGCCCCTGTTCATAGACAAGTACAGGGAGCTGCCCTGTCTGTGGCAAGTGAGACACCCACACTATAATCACAAACAGAAGAGGCAGGCAGCGCTGGAGAAACTGCTGGAGTTGGTGAAGCCGGTGGTCCCCACAGCAACCATCCCTTATTTAAAAGCTAAAATTGGTGGCCTGAGGAGCACTTATCTAAGGGAGCGCAAGAAGGTCATGGATTCCCAGAGATCCGGAGCTGCAGCAGATGACGTTTATGTCCCCAGGCTGTGGTACTATGAGAGACTGCGATTTCTGTCAGACCACACTGAAGTCAGGGAATCCCTCTCTACTCTTCCTTCCACTCTTCCTTCCACCCCAGCTGAGGCTTCTGATGTCCAACCTGGGCCTTCCAGCCAGGAAGAAATGGAGGAGCCCAGCTGGAGTCAGGTATAGCATTCTTCTACAGATTTCTGGTCAATAAATAAATGATGTTTACTAGATTTTATTATTGATCACTAATTGCTGATTGAAAAAAGTGTTTTACATATCAATAGATAGTAGTGGGCACCCAAAATTGGGACAAGAATGAAAAATGCTGGGCTCAGAATGATAGTCTGTTATATTTTTGTTAACATTCAATTTGCAGCAGTCAGGAGGTGAAAATTGTGTGTGATTGATGAAAAACATACTAAAACTATGTCCCTTTTTCATACACAGGAAGACCTCAGCCAGGAGGAGGTTGTGGAATGTGGCAGTCAGGAGGAGGCGGGGATTAGTGGCAGCCAGGAGGAGGCGGGGCTAAGTGTCAGCCAGGAGAAGCCTGGGACAAGTCGCAGCCTGACTGAGTCTCAGGTCCCTCCCCTCCGCCTGCCACATAAACGAGCCAGGAAGGCGACTCCGAGTCCCGTGCAGGATTCAGCATTCAGGCTGATCCAGGAGGCTTCTGCGTCCCTCAGAGCCTTACCAACTCCTGAAGAGGCCTTTGCCTGCATGGCTGCCACCAAATTGCAGGGCATGCAGGAGGGCCAACGCAGGCTCTCTGTGGACCTTATTTATAAAGTCCTACGTAAGGGGGTGAGTGGGGAACTAACACCCAAGACGGATGTCATTGAGATGGACGATCCTCCTCCTCCTGCTGCCACAACTCCACCACCAGAGCCACCACGTGGAAGGAGGTGTGGAAAGAAGACCTGAGAGTGATTGCCCTGGTTTCAGTCTGGTCTGACAGAAGATGCAGTCTCTCGTATGACCACAGCCTGGGGACATAAATGTCATCTGCTGCTTTCCGGATCTCTGGGACTTCTGGACCACACTGCCCTCCCTTAGATAAGGACTCCTCAGGCCACCAATTTTGCTTTTAAATAGTTGATGTCTTCCCTGGGGGTCCAAGGCTTCACCCACTTCTGCAGTTTCTCCAGCGTTGCCTCCCTCTTTGTTTATAGTTGTGAGCCCTTAATACATTTTTGGGGAAAATTCTACTCTCCTGTGTGTGTTTTCATCCAAAAAGGACAGTTTGTTGGTGAGGATTCAGGCACATTTCTAACATAAAATGTGAAATTAACAAGGGACAACAACACCAAACAATCTCCTACAGATTAAATAGAACAACATATCAATGGTGTTGTGGGAACTTGTCACAGAAAACACACTCAAACATTTTAGGGAGTACAAATAAAAATCGCAAAAAAAAAAAAAAAAAAATAGAAACACAAAAAAAGAATCTACATTAAAGCCCAAAAATATATAAAAAATATACAAAAATATGTTGTCAGATGTGAGAAATCAAAATATATTGAGGGAATCCCGATAAATAGTAACGAAAGAAGTTTGTGAGAAGTGTGTGTGAATATGAGCAACAAAACTACTTAATTCTTGTCACATTATAAAGAAGAAGAGAGTGCGCTGTATTAAACCATTTTTAACATTGCAGCGTGACGAAAGTGCTGTATCCATTGCGAAAGCTACGTTTACCAGAATGAGCTGTCCCGTCTCGGAATTTCTTCTGAGCATGCGTGGCACTTTGTGCGTCGGAACAGGCCACACACGGTTGGAATTGACGCGATCGGATTTTGTTGTCGGAAAATGTTATCTCCTGCTGTCCAACTTTGTGTGTCGGAAAATCCGATGGAAAATGTCCGATGGAGCCCACACACGGTCGGAATTTCCGACAACACGCTCCGATCGGACATTTTCCATCGGAAAATCCGACCGTGTGTACGGGGCATTAGACCGCATCACCCAAGATAATTTCCTAACTACCATTGACCTATGCAAAGGGTACTGGCAGATTCCTCTAGAATCTGTTTCGAAGTCAGCATTCATCACCCCCTTTGGCTTGTACCAGTCTAAGGTCATGCCATTTGGAATGAAAAATGCTATGGCGATGTTCCAGAGGATGGTAGATCAACTCCTCGATGGCCTTCAGGATTATGCCTGTGCATACCTGGATGACATTGCAATCTACAGCGATACCTTGGAGGAACATCTACTCCACCTGGGTACTGTGTTAGACCGCAGGGCAGCGGAACTAAAATTAAAGCCAGAGAAATGTAGCGAAGGGATATCTGAGGTTCAGTACCTCGGCATTGGGTAAGCCATGGGCAACAGTGTCCTAAACCAGCTAAAGTAGAGACCGTTGCCAACTGGCCCAAACCCCCAGACGAAAGCCCAGGTCTTGGCATTCCTAGGCACTGCAGGATACCATATGAGGTTTGTTCCCGACTATAGCACAATAGCTAAACCCCTGACTGACTTGACCAGAAAGAATCTTCCCCACCAGGTCCTGAGGTCCCCAGAATGTGAAAATGCTTTCCAATGCCTAAAAAAATGCTTTGGTTTCTGCCTCAGTTTTGGCTGCTCCTGACCCAAACAAACGTTTTGGTGTACATACAGATGCTTCTACCTTTGGGTTGGGAGCAGTGCTAAGCCAAGTTGGAGCTAACGGCAGTGAGCACCCTGTTGCCTACATCAAGCTATTACCCCAGGAGGTGGGGTATGCAGCCAAAGAAAAAGAATGTTTGGCGCTGGTGTGGGACAGAATATACATCCAACATCAGCAGGTCACCACTCATGTAAAGCAGTCAACATTGCCCAAACAACTTGTGAACTACTACTCGGTACTATATCTAAAAGAATAGTAGGAAACACTCTTAGCATTCAAATTTGATTAGTCTGAGCACCTTTTAAATACACACACAAAAAACAGATAGTAACATTTGTTCTCTTCCCTCTCTTCTCCTGACTCTAGGTGTTTCAAAATCTCAGTAACCTATCCATCACCAACTGTGCTGGGGCAAGACTAGGATTATCTAACCAAGGCTGCCAGATAAAGTCAAACTTTAAGGCCGCATTTCTGTGTCGGTAGGCCAGTTGTTCTCTGAGAAGGAGGAAGTTAACATAAGATATCCATTGCTTCCCTGTGGGTACTCTAGCCGCCATCCAGTATCTAGCAATAAGTTTCCTGGCCAGGTACAATAGTCTAGTGATCATAAGATACATTCCCTTCTGGTACATTTGCTCGTCTATAACTCCTAGCAGACATATTAAGGGAGTCATTGGGACAGGTACCTGGGCCAGGCTAGAAATGTATTGTATGACTTCAGTCTAATAACGATTACGTTTTGGGCATCTCCAGATCATGTGTATAAAGTCACCCAGTTGTGCTTTACATTTTGGGCATAGAGGAGATTCTCTTATCCCCCAGTCGTACAGTCTCTTGGGCGTCCGATAAGCCCTATGTAATATAAATAGCTGTGCAGTGGCGGCTGGTGCTCAAAATTTTTTGGGGGGGCGCAAACAAACAAAAATTCTGAAAAAAAAAACATCAATTGCAGCTGTAAAGTTGAACCTTGAAATAAAGGACATCAACGCCAGCTGCATTGTCTCATACATGGTTTACTTCAGAATAGATCGCACTTCTTTGGAATAATGCGATGAAGCTTACAAGGCAGTAGGGGTTTTATAGAGAATGGTTATACAGTAATCTTATGGTGGGCACAAGCCCAAAGTTACACATCACATGTACGCATTTCAATAAGTATTTCACTCAATATTTCAACACAGTTCTTGGCCAGTGTTCTGAGTTTTCTGGGTTACTTTGACCTGGCTAATTTCAACTGTCAAGTTATTTTGACAGAAAGGGAGAAATAATTGTAAGAATAATTACTTGGAAAGAAGTTAAGTTGACTTTTGGACAGGGACTTTCTATGTCAACATCTTTCCCTATCTCATATTCCGAGAATTGTGTCAGATCATTGGCAGAACATTTTAATGTCAACTGGTCAGCCACATGTGTTGCAATACCAAAGAATTCAGAAACGATAATGGAAAACAAATTACATGAGTATTATCAAGAATACAGAAATATATATATATATATACTGAAGAAGAACTCTGGATATACAAGAAGATATGGTTCCTATATTTCCTATATCTTCACAGCCCCTCCTGTGTTTAGAATTCTTTCGGTATCCCTTTTAAGCTTCTTCTGCGTCTTTAGGTTGATCTCCAGGTATGCGGATCACCATTTCATGAGCAGTTCTGACTCGAGACCTTAAGGGCTCAGAAGAACCAATATTAGTACCAGCACGTGTGATTATTTTCAAACAACATTTATATAACATTTATACCTAATTCCTACAATGTATAAAATACCATGTAAAATTCCAGAAAACCATACTGCAATACCAGAAAACCAGTTGAGAGGATTGAGCCAGGAAAGCTAGCTTTCCCAGTTACCTTCAACCCAAGCAGTATCGGTATGTTCTTTGCAAATTTTAACCTTCATTTGTTGTACCTTTTCTACATGTGAAATGATGGCATCTTCAGTCTTAGTATCACTTCCGATGTAGTTCCCACTATGGCGCATATTCCTCCTTGACTGGCCGTGAGATAATCCAGCACCAGCCAGTGCTGCAAAACCTCCTTTTTGATCATTTTCAATTCTATAGCAAGGGCTATAAAGTTTCTATCATACAAGGCAGTAATGTTATCCATCAGGTCTGCCAAATCAATGATGAAACTGAAAGCCTTTTTAATACAACATCTATTTACCCAAAGAATAGAAAACAATGGTTTAATCTCTCTGTCATGTGTTTCAACATTTGTAAAATTATCATCTGACTTAGGATAAAATGTAGGCCTATCAGGAGAATCATCGTCTTTCTCATTAATCTCAGAATCCTCTTCCTCTTTTCCTCCTGGGATTTCATCTTCTCCTGGAGCTGACTGATCAGTGAGGTCCCTTTTTAACAAGGTGCACAAAGTCTTTTTTAAGAAAGTGTATAAGTATTTTGTGGAGCTGTGTTTCTTGAAAGTCATTATCCTCCATATACCAAGTAGCATGCATGACTCTACCAAAGTAACAAACCCCATCAGAATTCAAAGGAACCCAAGTGTATGCTTTCTTTCCACAAATGAAGTAATAACCTGGTGAGGCAGCACAAGCTTTATTGAAATTATATCCTTGTAGGCACATCAATAGCTTCATATTATTCTGCCGGCAATGTTGACGATGTGTGTAACCATGTAATTCCTGATATCTGTCAGTACTCCACACAACATCCTTACCATCAAACCAGTACTTGATATCGGCATTATCCATGCAGTTGGAGTTGTGGTAGTACTCTGGTAACCCTGGGAAAGCAATTCAGGTGTATAGGTTCGAGTAAAGTTAATGTGAATAGCTGGTTTTCTCAATGAAGCATTTGTGAACAGTAGAAGTGAAATAGCTCTGTCAATCATTGTTCTACTAACATCACCAAAGTGTGCACTGTCCTCCATTTTAGCTAAAGTGCTAGGTATTCCTAACAAAGAGGAGAAAGTCTTATGAGAAATAGGTGCATGTGTGCTTATCCAGCAATTAGTGATATTCAGTTTCTTGGCAGCTTGCATCTGAAACCGGTTCAAGTTGTGACATTTCTTCCATTACAGTAGCATTAAAAAGAAAAGTGTCTTGTATCTTACCCTTTTCTTTCTTGTATGTCCATTCATATGCCATGACTGTAATCCATACCACCACTCCACCGCAGAGGATAACACTCCAGAGCTTCGCATTCATCTTAGGCCCTAGGAGATTCATTCTGCAGTCTTCTTGCTCGCGCACGAGTCAGTGGAGGAGACCTGGAAGGTAAACGTACAGAAAAATTCTTGCCAGTAGCAGACCGGCTTATATTCTCTTTTGGAACCAAAGACTTCTTACAGTGTGAACCATGCACCCAATACTTATAGTCTTTCAGCTTCACTGCAGTAGGAGATACAAGAATGACCTGAAATGGTCCTTTCCACTTAGGAGACAAAGTAGTTCTGGGTGTGTGATTCTTGATATACACCCAATCTCCTAACTTTAGCCCATGAGTTCCTTCACTCGTGTCCACAGGTTGTCCTGCTTTCGCTCTGGAAAAAGTATCAGAAAACACATTTGCCAATTTGCAATGTCCATTCATTAAAGTCACTGTCTCTGGCTGCACAAGAGATGAATGCAGTCTTTTAGGCGGTTGCCCAAATAATATGTCAAAAGGTGACAGTCCATGCTTCTCTTTAGGGGTAGTCCTAATGGTTGCCAAGGCTATAGGTAATGCTTCTACCCATGTGCTTTGTCCATTAGCAGTTATTTTGGCTAAATACCTCTTCAGGGCTTGATTGCTGCATTCCACCAGGCCACTAGCCTGAGGTCTGTAAGGAGTATGCAATTGCTGTTTCATACCCAAAATACTCACTACTTCTGCCATGAGTTTATTATCAAAATGTGTACCTCTATCTGAGGAAATTATTGACCCTATACCAAACCTTGGGATCAATTCCCTCGACATTATACCACAGTTCTGGCATCATTTTTGGACGTGGGCCAAGCCTCTTGCCAGTTCAAAAATTGATCAATGCAAACCCAATAATACTTAAATCGACCACAAGGGGGCATATCCGAGAAGTCAATTTGCACAATTTGAAAAGGCTCCTCAGTATGTGGAATATGCTTCATGGGAGTGGGCACTGACTTTCCTATGTTATACATTTGACATATAGAACATTCAGTAACCTTTTTAGCAGCATATGCAGAAAAACCTGGAGCCCACCAATCTCTGGCTACCACCCGACACATCCCTCCTGTTGAGACATGGCAAGGCCCATGGCTCAAAACAAACAAAGAAGGAAACAATGTCGGAGGAGCAACCAGCCTGTTTTTTAATCTCCATATACCATCTGTCCCACAAACAGCTCCCTTTGTGGTCCAAAAGGACGTATGAGGCGAGCTTGCCTGTAGAGCTGATACAATATCCTGATGCACTTGAAGATCTGTGAGCAGAAATGTTGGAAGTGCTGTAATTGACTCATAAGAATGTATAACATCTTTAGCATACCTATCAGCCAAAGCACTTCCAAGTGTTATGATATCATCTGCTCTAGTATGTGGTATGTAGTACTTTGGTAGTAATTACATCATTACTTACCCCGACCAAAATTACCTGCTGATTCGAAGTGGAAACATTGGCATCACATATATTTAACAAACTCTTTGAATCACCTTTATCTATTAACACAGAATAGACAAAGCATTAACTGACACATCAATCATTGGTTCTGTATTTTGTCCCAAATTCAAGACAGCAAGTTCAGGGAAGGAATGAAATTTTCATTATAATCAAATCACCATACTCCAATATCTGCTGAACCTGAGCCCCCACTCTTGGGGCATTTCTAACATACATCTTCGTTCTACTAGACTTAGCTCATCTTTCCCTTCTACTTTGAACAGCTAAGACCTATAATTGTAGAATATTGAGGTAAAAACTGCCTACAATATCCCACTAATGCAAGGAATGCTCTCAACTGTTTTAGAGTTGTGGGCATTCGTTGCTTTGCAATTACCTTTTTCCTTTTTGGCTGTTAAATGTTTGATACATTGGGAGACACAGTGGCCCAGGTATTGTACTTTTAATTTAACCCATTGCACTTTTGCAGCATCTACTCTTTGTCCTATACTGGCTAAAAAATTCATTAAAGAAATAGAATCCTCAGTACATGCCTGTTCATCAGAGGATGCTAGCAAGAGATCATCCACATATTGCACTAATACTGATCCCATGGATGGCTGCCACTCATCTAATTTACTCTTGAGCGCCTGAGAAAAACAAATTATATTATTACTTACTCCCACCCAAGAAACTCTTTCATTGGAAAGTGGTCAGTTAGGATCAAAGACATTTAAAAAGAGACCGTGAAGCCCCTGTGTCTATGAGACCACACAAATCAATACCGTTTACATTTATTTCAACCATTGGCTCATCAACAGAATCAACTTCAATTACAGCTAAAGCTTGATAAAATGTGTTATCTATATTGTCACCACATCCCAGCTTATCCTAGCGCTCCCTACAGTCCTTGGCTATATGCCCACTCAATCCACACTTGTAGCAAGTGGGGAGGGCACAAGGCTGCAGGGTTGGAAATCTTACTCTATTTGGGATGATTTGTTGGTATCGAGACTGAATTTTAGGGTTTATGCGTTGTCCCTCATTTTGTCTCCAATTGCCACGTCTTTGCTGTGGCGCCCCATAATTAGAGATATATACCATCCCGAAGGTGGGTAAGGGGGGGGCGCTACCGGTACACCCTGAGGTGCTACCTGTACTGTAGATACTGGTACCCTCTTAGGTTCAAGGGGCTTTTTCTTTAGCCTCTGGCAGTTGTATATTCATCATCTTTGTTTTCTCCTTCTTTTCTACCTTATCTTTCCCTTTTTGTAACACTTCGTAAGCTATTTGAGCAATCTCAACTAATTCAGGGGCAGGTTTCTTTCTCCATCCCACCGTACGAAGCTCTATTTCTTCCCTAATCTCAGGCAACATTTCATCCATCAATACATTCACCAACTCTGCTCGCTTCATATCACTCTCATCATCTGGAATCCAATCACTATGCTTCTGAATAGCATCTTTGAATCTATTCCAGTAGTTCAACACATCCTCACCTTTCTTTTGCACAACATCCATCAATGCTCGCATATCTTGCAAATACATTCCATACATACACATACTTTTCTGGCACTGCACAATCAATCAAGATCCACATATCCATATATGTAGCTTGCTGCGTTTTCTCTATCCACATCAACTTTTTATACCATTTCTTTGCACATCTCTCTAAGTTGGGTAGATCAGCAATAATTGCCCTAATTTCATTGAGTTTCCAGGGGACATAAACTTTTCCTAGTCATCTTCCTCCCCCGGTAAAGCCTCCTCTCTCGAGGGCATTTGTCCAAATGGTTCTAATTTGGATTTAAAATACTCTTTTGCCCTTTGTCTATCTTCTGGGGTACGCTGGGGTAGTAATCCCATTCGCTTCACCTGTTGCCTAGTTAATACCGGTGAGGCATGATCTCTAGAACTCCTTGTTGGAGGAGTACTAGTATCAGTTTTACTCATTTTATTAAATCTTGCTATTGCTAAGGCATCTGCTCTTGCTGGAGTATACTGCCACAGTTCCCCATCTTTTTCAAATGTCATTGTACCATCTACATCATAGAATGGTTGTTCTCTACGGTAATGTGGGGAATACTGTTTATTAACAAGTTTACCTATGAGTCTACACTGTGGAGTTTCTGTCATAATACTTGGAGTGGTCTCCTGTATCCCCATTAGCTGACTCCCCTCCTGTAGTCTCCACTTGCTATACCATAGGTGCAGACGCTCCTAATAATTCCCTTCTTATCGTATCATAAGGGGAAGCCCAAGCATTGGGCATTTCATCCTCATCTTCTACCTGTAAAGCAGCTTTCTCTGAGCACATTTTATAGGGGGGTGGTTTTATATCTTTCCTAGATAATTCTTCCCAAGCTGCTAAACATTCAATCCCCCCACAATCAGACCTTTTAAAAAGCAGTTTAAACAATACATCAATTGTAGGTGTATTAGGGGGACCCTCTGGTGGCCACCATTTAGATGGGTCCCTCCCATACTCCTTTTTGTTAATTTACACCGTTTTAACATTTTACATGATGTTTCAGGGCATCTGGGTCTCCACTCACCATCATTCTGATGATAGGAGCACTTGGTTGCAATTTAACAATATTTAGTCCTGTTGCTTTTGCTATTTTCAATAACTTTTTTGCCCTTTCTTTTGTTAACCCAAATGTATTCATGACAGGCAAAACATTTTTTTTTCAAGCAAATTTCCCATATTTATCACAATTTCTCATTAGTCTCTTTAGAAATGACAATAATTTGGAACTCCGGGACTGAGAGCTCCACCGTTTAACATTATGGCTGTGTACCAGCAGCCCAGTACATAAGTTGAGATATCTCACTCGTTCTACTCTCAGAAGGACGTCTCCTTTCTGAGTGGCAATAGGCTAGTCCCTATCTAGACTCCCTATTCCAGAGAACATACAGCAGGTCATTCACCTCATTTGTGGCTATCCGCTGAAGGCAATATCTATCCGCCTTAGGACCACAAACGCTCAAAACATGCAAAAAAAAACATACACAAAAAAAAACAACACCACCACCAACTTCTATTCACTCTCTAGAAATTGTGGTACCTGCACTTATACATCCCTTCATAAAATATATATATATATTGTCATTTCTGGAGACAAGGAGAAAAAGGCAAGCGCTTTAAAATGATCATTCTTTAGCATGCTTTAAATTATAATAGGTACCTTTAACATTCTCAGTAACCATGCAGAGACAAAAATGCAGGCAAAATTAAAAAAGGAAACGTGTTACCTTCTGTGGCTGCACTCCCCCAACCGGTCCCCCAATCGTACAGAAAAGACAGTGTTTTTCATGAGAAAATAAAAGTTTTTCTCACCTGAGGCCTCTTTGCTGCTGTCTGTCCTGGAGAGGGTGGAGAGCCGGTGGTGAAGATGCAAACAAGAAGAAACGTCAGGGGTCACCAAATGTAAAGTTGAACCTTGAAATAAAGGACATCAACACCAGCTGCATTGTCTCATACGTGGTTTACTTCAGAATGGATCGCACTTCTTTGGAATAATGCGATGAAGTTTACAAGGCAGTAGGGGTTTTATAGAGAATGGTTATACAGTAATCTTATGGTGGGCACAAGCCCAAAGTTACACATCACATGTACGCATTTCAATAAGTATTTCACTCAATATTTCAACACAGTTCTTGGCCAGTGTTCTGAGTTTTCTGGGTTACTTTGACCTGGCTAATTTCAACTGTCAAGTTATTTTGACAGAAAGGGAGAAATAATTGTAAGAATAATTACTTGGAAAGAAGTTAAGTTGACTTTTGGACAGGGACTTTCTATGCCAACATCTTTCCCTATCTCATATTCCGAGAATTGTGTCAGATCATTGGCAGAATATTTTAATGTCAACTGGCCAGCCACATGTGTTGCAATACCAAAGAATTCAGAAACGATAATGGATAACAAATTGAGTGAGTATTATCAAGAATACAGAAATATATATATATATACTGAAGAAGAACTCTGGATATACAAGAAGATATGGTTCCTATATTTCCTATATCTTCACACAGCCTCACTGTACCTACCATCAATTGCAGCCACTGTGCCCATCAATAAAAACATATTGTTTATTAGAAAAAAGTTTTAGCTTAAAAAAAAAAGCATATTTATAAAAACATGATAGCAATCTATACAAAATATTTGTGCAGAACAAAATTTGCATATAGTAAATTTTGTACAATTTCGAAACTGAATACAAATTCCTCCATAGGCCTAACATGTTTCAGGACGATGTCCCTTCTTCAGAGGCGTTTTTTAGAAGGAAAAATGGGTATATTCAATATTTGACTGTATAGAAAAGTGTGTAAATATATGCAAAAATAGTTTTCTTGGGAGTTTAGATAAACCTCTGCATCCACAAGAGACGCCTGATTGAAAGCTCAACAGCCAAGATGTACTTTGACTCGAGTCACAGACCTCCGGGCGGACTGTGGATGCGCTGCAGCGATTGGCCCTAGATCCATGACTGAACAACCTCCTATTTTTGTGGACTTGTCAGCCAGCCTGTATTCCCTCCATCACTGTTTTTACCCTGTTATGATTTATAACAAATTTTATCTATGGACTCATTAAAGATCATGCTTAAATCTACCTGAAGACAGAGGTCTACTTTTGGAACAACATTAACAGTTACGGTGGTGGACTGGTCGCAGTAACTACACCTACACGCGCATTGCCCTGCTGGGGTGATTGGATTTGGTGAGTGGGGACCCTTGAGGGGGAGCACAAAAGTCACCTGAGGACACTGCAAACACTCAAGTCACCATTTGATTCCTGTTATATACCTGAGGAACATCAGACACACACCATATGGACTGTCATTCGCTTATCTATATATGAACTTTATTCCCATTTCATACGGATTTATATATGCCCGCATAGTGCGGCTTTATTTTAAATTTAAATTTACATTTTTTTTTTTTTTGCACTTTGGTATATATTTTTACTAGGATATGTACATGGGACATCCTTGACTGTGGTTGATTTTCGCTGGGATATGTTTATTATGTAATATTTATTTTTATTTTTGTCACCCCTTTTCACATTCTGGTAGCTGAAGCAATTACTACCAGGAAATCATCAGGGAATCACTATATGTTATATTGTGCAATTGTGTCCCATACTCCTTTGGCCATTTAGCTATTGGGACGTACATGCCACGTTTTCACATTTTTTTCATATACCCTTTTATTCCCGCAATCACTGGTTCGGCCTACCCATCACTTCATCACACCCTTGTGTGTACTAAGCTTTTTTTGTATCTTTTAAATTCTTAATTCCAACATTACTTTTCAATTAGACTCTGTCAATTGTATCCCCTGTGTCCGCCGCGGGGGGGGGGAATTGCCGAGCCCTGTCGTTTGCTGGTCCCGTTTGAGTGGGTGAGCTGGTCGTCTTATTTTTTTTTTTTAAATTGGAAAAAGCCAACTTTATTTGAATAAAAGTCATTTTACAAAATAGTTACTTATGTGAAATAATAAACAGTACATTATAACAGTCATTTTGTGTGAGATTCTTTGCACATACATGTTAAGGTACAAGTTTATGCTGGTGTATACATCCAGTATATAAGAGACTTCATGTCATTCTACTACCAATACATTTCTGATTAAGATTTTCATGGTTTAGACCTCCATAAGATAGTCACCTTCTACTTTTATCTAAGTGGGTCTGTCTGTCCCACACCTTTGAGTACTTATGTGCGCATTTTCTATGGGCATAGACTAACTTTTTAAATGGCAGTGCATCATTAACGTCCCTCTTCCATTGGGGTATGGAGGGAGGCTGAGCCTGCATCCATACCTTGGCTATGCCCTTACGCACCATAAACAGAGTTTCATTTAGAAATGTAGCTTGGTATTTGTCAATTTCTACGTCTGGCAGAAGTCCCAAAAAACATAGTTTGGGGTCTACTACTACTGAGGATCCCATATTGTCATGTAAAAATTGGACAATCTGCGTCCAATATGTCTGAATGTTTGGGCAGCTCCATATGAGATGGAAGAACGTACCTGGTGCTGCGTGGCATAACTGGCATGTCGGGTCATATGTACAGAGAAATTTTGCCTTTTTAAGAGGAGACAAGTAGGCTTTGTGTATAATGTATATTTGTGTCAGTCTGTCAGATAACTTGGGGGATGTCAATCTAGTCCCTTCCATTATTTCATCCCAGTCTTCCTCCTCTATGGGGCCTATATCTTTTTCCCATTCCATTTTTGCCTTTTGTGCAGTGGGATTTAACCTACGGTTTCTGATCTTTAGATAGAGGGCCGATATGAGTTTAGAGGGTTCCTCTCCCAGTATTGTATCCAGGACTGGAGAATCTGACACTACTTCCATATTTGGTAGTTGTGTTTTTAATGCATGGCGAAGTTGTAAGTACTTAAAAGCCATCTGGTTAGGGAGTGTATATTCTTCCTTAAGCACTTGAAATTGCTTGAGTCTGGAGTTAGATAGCACCTGATGGATGTTTATTATACCATGTGTAGCCCATACTGTCGAGTCTGAGAGATATTCTAACTCAGGTAGGTGTTTGTTGAACCATAGTGGGGTGTGGGTGTGAATTTTCCCAGTGTTTTGCTTTTTCAGCGTGATTTCCCATATTCTTTGATGATGGAGTAGCATTCCCATATTATATCTTGGGGGTATTTTAGTCATTTGTTTCCCTCTAAGGATAGCTTGGAGTGGGATAAATGCTGGGTGACCCAGTTTGTTACATACTAGGGATCTATAGCATTGCATTTCCACTTTATTAAAGTGGTATATATGGTAGAGTTAAGCTGCCAAGTAATAATCTTGTAGATCAGGAAGGCACACTCCTCCCTTATCTGCGGGGTTCTTTAAAACATGCCAGGCCAGTTTGTGTCTGCCATTTCCCCATACAAATGAGTTTAGAATGGCGTCCATTTGTTTAAGGACTTTTAAAGGGATATAGAGAGGAGTGTGTCAAACCACATATAGTATTTTGGGTAACAAAATCATTTTTATTATATTTATACGTCCCATCAACCCCAGTGGCAGCCTGGACCATGTCTGGGTTTTGGACTTTATGAAGTTAAATTGTAACATTTAAGTGTGTGTAGTCCATCAAGGTCCTAGTGACCTCCACCCCCAGGTACTTAATTTTGGATACTCTGGATAATGGAAGAGGTGGGTTTGTTTTAGGGGGGGAAAGATGTCCAGCGGGAGGATTTGAGATTTGTCCCAGTTGATACACAATCCCGAGTAGCTACCCATTTTTTCAATAATTTCAAATGCAGCCTGTAGTGAAGGTCCTTAATCTGCCAAGTATAAAATAGTGTCATCAGCATATAGACCTATTTTATCTACTGTGTCATTTTCTCAGTCTCTTTATATCAGTGTCTGCTCTGATGGCAATTGTCAGTGGCTCTGCTGCCAAGGCATATAGTAGGGGAGACAGGGGGCATCCCTGTCTTGTACCCCTTTCCAGAGGGAATTGCTCCGAAAGCCAGCCGTTAACAAATACCCTTGTTTTAGGTGTCTGATACAGAAGCTTAACCCACTGCATAAACTGTGGACCAAAGCCATAATTGTGTAGGCACTCCCACAGGTACAGCCATTCTACGGAATCAAAGGCTTTGACAGTGTCAAGTGCTACCACCACCCTGGTTCCAGAATTGTCATGTTGAGCCTGTATGTTCATGTATAATCTCCTAATGTTCATGGCAGTGTTTTTTCCTGGCATAAAGCCTGTTTGGTCAGGATGTATTAACGTTAGTATAGCAGTATTCAATCGATTGGCCAGTATTTTAGCTAGTATTTTAATATCCACCTGTAGGAGTGAGATAGGCCTGTATGACTCAGGGTAATGGGGGTCTTTGCCCGGCTTGGGGAGTACGATTATTTGGGCCTCCTGCATGGATAAAGGGAGCAAGTTCGTGTCAAATATAGATTGATAAAGATCCTTGAGTTTAGGTATGTGTGTTTCCAAATATGTTGCATAGAACTCCAGGGGTAGTCCATCTAGTCCAGGAGCTTTGGACTTGGTCAGTTTGGCAATCGCATTGGTAATATCCTGTGTAGTTATGGGTGCATCTAGTAATTTCACTTGTTCTGGTTTTAATCTAGGGAATTGGATAGTGTTTAAATACGCATGAAGTTCCTTTTGTGTATGCGTTATATGGGATTTATATAGGTTTTTATAGAATTGTAAGAACTGGGATGCTACTTGAAAGGGGTTTGTAATGTTATTTCCCTCGGTGTATTTTAGGGAGACTACTACAGGGGGCCTATCATCCATGTGGACTAGATAGGCTAGTAACCTGCCTGCCCTCTCCCCCTGCTCATAAACTCTTTGCTTACAGAAAAATATACTTTGCTTGGCCTTTTCAGTACATAATTGTGTTACCATGCAGGACTGTAGTTTTACCCTATCTAGGTTTTCAGGGGTGGGATTGGAGTTATAAGTTGTTTCCAGCTCTTGTAGCTTATCATTTGTTAGTTGTAGTGTTAGATTTGATGATTGTTTTACTCTGTTTATTCTGGTGGTAAGAATCCATCGGGCCCGTACCTTAAATTCATCCCAGAATGTGCTGAGGGAGGGTGGGATTTTAGGTCTATCCAGGAAGTATTTAATCTCTCTTTCAATGGAGTCATGGTCTGTAAGGGTCGACAGCCAGTGGGGGTTCAATCTCCATGTGTGTACAGGGGGGGCATTCCCCAAAGATACCCAGCAAGGGGAACGATCTGATAACATCCTTGGTGCAATCCCTGACCCCATGACTTTAGGCAGTAGAACCTGGGACACCATTACAAAGTCTATTCTAGACATGGTATTATGGCTTGTGGAATGGCATGTGTAGGCTCTGGTTGTTGGGTTGTTGTGCCTCCACACATCCACTAGGGCAAACTCTGTCATGGTACGAGATAGTCTGGTCTGCACGGGTGCGCCCAGTTGATCCCCCGTTTGTGTCGGTCGGTCTAGATATGGAGACATTGTCCTGTTAAAGTCTCACATTCAAATTGCTGGTATTGTCGGGTGTTGCGCTATAAACACTAGGCCTTCTGTAACTACATCAGATTTATATGGGGGGGGATGTAACTGGCTATGATTAGCAAGGGGGTTCCTCCACAACAAGAGCATGTATAAAGATATATCTACCCTGCCAGTCAGAGCAAACAACTCAAACGGGGTGGATTTAGCCACTAGCACCATGACCCCCTGGAAAAGTTCGTACGGGTGCTGTGATATGCCCATCCCACCCAGGGGCGCCTCAGCGCTGCCTGCAAATGCCCAGTAATGTGTGTCTCCACCAGTGCAATACTATCTGCCTTTTGTCTTTTAAGAAATGTTAGTATAGCTGTTCGTTTAATTTTATCTCACATACCTCGCACATTCCATGTCATAAATTTAATGTCTGTCCCGTTGGTCATGGCTTACTGGGGGTATATATACTGGCAGGGTAGCATCTCCTATTTAACATATATCGCAAATTCATTTTAAGAACATCACTACAATTCACACAATAACCATGTATTTTTGGGCTCCTTTTCCAACATAAAAACTTGCGCACAAAGGTGCAACATTTCCCAATGCTCTGATTTGCTGATCTGGCATTTTCCTTCCCTCCCAGCTTTTCATCTCCCCAACTTAGTGAAAGCATACTGTACCCAAGAACCAGTGTTCGGATTTTCTTCCAGCCTTCCAAACTGAATGGAAGTGTTCTACTTGAACCAGCAACCTTTTTATGAACTAGCGTCCAGCTATCACTGTTGGCTGGAGGTGCAGTACTTAAGGTATTACGAGCTGGAAAGTTGGAAAGAAAAGGAAAAAGTAGGGGTTGCAAACAAAACGGGGGCGATTATTCACTGTGTGAAGCATGGAAAAGACACGAGGGATGTCCTATGTCTCTTGCTCTGTCTAAATGAGACTTTTGCTACAAGGATTCACAGTCATCCTGGTGTGCTAGAGTATTGGGGCCTCAACCCTCCATAACTGTGCTGTGGGGGCAGTACACTACACAGGGTGATACTCTCTGTAGTCCAAGTATCTGCAGGACCAAAGCGGTGTACCCAGGAGTAACAGCAAACTGAGGGCTTCCCCCTCCCCCCCATAGATGCAGTAAGAGGAACGGACCCCCTAACCTCAGGAGGGGGAGTCTCCAGTCTCACATTCAGTAATGCGTGGGTTGTAAGAATGAGGGGGGGGAAATAGCAAAAACAGAAGGGGGGGGCTTTGGATCTTTTGTGTGAAGAAATAAATGATGAGCTGAAATTACCCCCCCCCCACAGCGAAGGGGACATTTAGAAGAAAAAATGGGGCCTGTCATCTTCTGCCAATGGCAATGGTACTCACAGTATCTGGCCCTGTGCACGATCATCCATCCGGACACCCGCGCTGGTCCAACCAGTGTGCTACCGCCTTCAGGTCTACAAAAAATAGGGCTTTGCCATCCTCCCCCACTCTGTCTGGCTGGGAACAACATAGCATATTTAAGGTGTGCCACCCTGAGTTGTCTCTTGACATCTTGGAACTGTGCACGCTTTCTTTGGACTTCATTAGAGAAGTCAGGGAACACTGCGACATGGCCGTTGCCCAGGGTGATGTTACCTTTCTCTCTGGTCAGCCGCAGGATTTTATCTCTATCTTTAAAGTTAAGGAACTTGGCAATGAAGGTCCTGGAGGGGCTCCCACCGGTGGAGGTTTAGCTGGGATGCGGTGCGCCCGTTCCACTGCGAACATAACTGAAAAGGCTTCTCTTCCAAAATGTTGGATCAGGAGGGATTCCAAATATTCAGCAGGATTGGTACCTTCAGCCTTTTCAGGTAAACCGATGAATCGGAGGTTGCATCGCCTCAAACAATTCTTAGTATCATCATGGTGAGCGTGGAGCTGGTGGATCTGGCGCTGCAGGTCCTCCGTGGTGTGGCTCACGGGATGCAGGATATCCTCTGCTGCTCCAATGTGTGTCTCGGCCTCGATTACCCTATCTTTTACCTTAGATAAGTCCTGGCGCAGCAGGGAAATGTCAGTCTTGACCTCATCTATTTTGGCGGTGAGTGTCCCCTGCAGCGTCGAAATGGCATCCAAGACCTTAGCTGTGTCTGTGCTTTGATGGTCCACTGCTGAGCACGTACCGTCTCCATCTTTGGTCTGCAGATCTTGATCTTGATGGCGGTATTTTTCCAACTTATCCACCTCCTCGGAGGTCCTTTTCGGCGGAGACATGATTCCTCGCTGCTCCGGATTGTGAATCACCAGGCCGTCCCCAGGTGGAGCAAGATGGCCACTGCTCCGGAAGTTAGTCTGGAGCCACGTTCCGCTTCCAAGATGGTCACAAGCTGCGGGTATGTCTGTGCTGTGGGTGCCGATAGTCTGGAGGCCCCTCTAGGATGGAGCGGAGTTAAATACAGACAGGAGAGCCAGGAGAACACACTGTGGCCACCACCGGGTGTAGCAAGATGGCCGCCGATCCGGGAGGTAGGCCGACGCCTGTCCTGGGGGTAACACAGAGCGTGGGTGCACAGCGAACAGGGCCTCAGGCAGTCCGGAGGTGATTACAGAAGAGGGGCTAGTGCTAGGCCGTGGAGGAGGCCCGAAATGCCTGTCCAGCCCGCCACCGGGTGAAGCAGGGACTAGGCTGAAGCCGCAGACTTTCCTAGCACTGATGCCGATCCACAGGGTTTCATGGCAGTGGCCTCGAGCGGCATTCCGGTGATCCGACAGGCTCCAAAGGCAGCTGAGAAGACAGAGGAGATCCCCGGGTTTAGCGTAGGTTCAGAGATGGGTAGGATGCTAGCAGGATGGTAGAGACGGAGTATGTGTCAGCGGAGCTCACACTGTATGCGGCCTACTCCATTGCTCTCCAGTAGGGATGAGCTTCGTGTTCGAGTCGAACCCATGTTCGACTCGAACATCGGCTGTTCGATCGTTCGCCGAATTGCGAACGATATGGGCCGTTCGCGCCAAATTCGTGTGGCGCGTCACGGCCCATAATTCACTGCGGCATCGCAGTGCATTGCTTGCTGATGATTGGCCAAGCATGCACTATGACCCGCATGCTTGGCCAATCACAGCGCCGCCTTAACAGAGAGCCATAATTGGCCAAAGCCAAGGAGGCTTTGGCCAATTATGGCTCAGGGGATTTAGTACACGCCCCACACTATATAAGGCCGCCTGCACGGCGGCCCTGTGCAGTGTGTTCCGGTGTGCTTAGAGAGAGAGAGAGACAGTGTCATTTCATTTGAGTTAGCTAGATTAGGCAGGACAGTCAGTCAGTTAGCTGCACTTAAAGTGTATTGTGTATATATATATATGCATCCCAGGTGTTGCATATATATATATATATATATATATATATATATATATATATATATATATATATATATATATATATATATACACTGTATTCAGTTTAGCTAGATCCGTTCCTGTTATCTTCTAGACTATTTACATTTAGTGCAGTGCGTCCTGCTCACAGTGTTCAGCTAGATCCGTTCCTGTTATATTCCTACTGACAGGCAGGCTTGTCTTGTTACAGTATTTTGAAGAAAATTACTGGTGTTCTTTTGATCCTATTAGTACCACAGTCAGGCAGCTAGACTATTTACAGTTAGTGCAGTGCGTCCTGCCCACGGTGTTCTGCTAAACCTACAAGTAAATGGGGTGCGTCCTGCTCACAGTGTTCAGCTAAACCTACAAGTTAGTGGGGTGTGTCCACCTCACAGTGTTCAGCTAAACCTACAAGCTAGTGGGGTGCGTCCTGCTCACAGTGTTCAGCTAGATCCGTTTCTGTTATCTTCTTACTGACAGGCAGGCTTGTCTTGTTACAGTAAATACAGCTACCTGAAGAAAATTGCTGGTGTTCTTTTGATCCTATTAGTACCACAGTCAGGCAGCTAGACTATTTACAGTTAGTGCAGTGCGTCCTGCTCACAGTGTTCTGCTAAACCTACAAGTTAGTGGGGTGCGTCCTGCTCACAGTGTTCAGCTAAACCTACAAGTTAGTGGGGTGCGTCCACCTCACAGTGTTCAGCTAAACCTACAAGCTAGTGGGGTGCATCCTGCTCACAGTGTTCAGCTAGATCCATTTCTGTTATCTTCTTACTGACAGGCAGGCTTGTCTTGTTACAGTAAATACAGCTACCTGAAGAAAATTGCTGGTGTTCTTTTGATCCTATTAGTACCACAGTCATGCAGCTAGACTATTTACAGTTAGTGCAGTGCGTCCTGCTCACAGTGTTCAGCTAAACCTACAAGTTAGTGGGGTGCGTCCACCTCAGTGTTCAGCTAAAGCTACCTGTAGAAGGTTGGTGGTGTTCTCATACTACAGGCAGGCAGTGGATTTTGCTAGCTGCAGTATCAGTACATATATATATACATATATACACATATATACATATATATATATATATATATATATATATATATATATATATATATATATATATATATATATATATATATATATATATATATATATATATATATATATATATATATATATATATATATCTCCCAGCTTAGTGCAGCTACAGGCCATTAGTATGTCTGGAAGGCCAAGAAGGAGAGGCAGACAGTCACAAGCCAATAAGAGAGGGCAAGCAGGCTCTGTGTCTAGTGCTGGTCGTGGAGACGGTGCATCCTCATCAGCACGTGGCCATGGGACACGCTTGGCCTTTTTTTCGGCAGCTGGCCATGTTGAGCTGCAACATGCGGAAGACTTGGTCGAGTGGATGACCAAGCCGTCCTCATCCTCCTCATCCTCTCTCACCCATGCCCAGGGTACTTTGTCTGGCAAAGCAGCGGCCTCTTCCCTCGGCTCAATGTCATCAGTGACTCCTTCCCTAGCCCCACCATGTCCTCCTGAGGAGTCCCTCGAACTGTTTGACCACAGTGTTGGGTACATGCTCCAGGAGGATGCCCAGCGTTTGGAAGGCTCTGATGATGATACTGAGCTCGATGAAGGCAGTAACACGAGCACGGACAGAGGGGGTGCCCAAGAAGGACAGCAATCTGGCAGTCATGCTCCCCCTGCTGCAGCATACTGCCAGGTTTGCTCCAGTGATGAGGAGGGAGGGGATGATGAGGTCACTGACTCAACGTGGGTGCCTGATAGGAGAGAGGAGGAGGAGGAGGAGGCGGCACATCACCAACGAGGCAGGATGTCCTCCAGGGGCCAGCCTAAGGGCAGCACATTGACTGCATCAAACCCCAAAGCTCCACATGTGCAGGGCGCTGCAGTCTCTGCGCGTTATTCAAAAAGTTCTTTGGTGTGGGCCTTTTTTGAGACGAGTGCATCAGATCGCACCGCTGCTATTTGCAACATATGTCTCAAGCGTATCTCGCGTGGCCAAAACATCTCCCGCTTGGGTACCACATGCTTGACCAGACATATGTTGACCTGCCATGCAGTTCGTTGGCAAGCGTATCTAAAAGACCCACACCAAAGAACAAAGAGGACCTCTGCTTGCTCCTCATCAGCTGAGATTTCCAACCCCACTAGACCTTCAGTCCTCTCTGAGACCTGCACTGAGAGGAATGAAGGTGTAGAATTAGGTGTGTCACAGCCACGTACTTGTGGGCAATCTGATTTTGGTACACCGACGTCAGATTGTACCAGGCAAATTTCCCTGCCCCAGTTGCTGCACCGCCGAAAGAAGTTTGCTCCCAGCCATCCACATGCCCAACGGTTGAATGCTAGCTTGGCAAAATTGCTAGCACTTCAACTGCTGCCTTTTCAGTTGGTAGACTCTGCCCCCTTCCGTGAGTTTGTGGAATGTGCGGTTCCTCAGTGGCAGGTACCCAAACGCCACTTTTTCTCACGGAAGGCGATTCCGGCTCTCTACCAGCATGTGGAAGGCAATGTCCATGCCTCGCTGGACAGGGCGGTCAGCGGTAAGGTGCATATTACCGCTGACTCATGGTCCAGCAGGCATGGACAGGGACGTTACCTAAGTTTCACGGCGCATTGGGTGACTCTGCTGGCAGCTGGGAAGGATGCAGGACAAGGTGCAGTAGTGTTGGAGGTTGTTCCGCCACCACGCCTCCAAAATGCTAATGATTGTGACACACCTCTCTCCTCCACTCCCTCCTCTTCTTCTTCCTCCATGGCCTCTTCCTCGGAACCAGCGGTGCTCCGTAGTCGTTCAAGGGGTTACGCAAGTACGCAGGCCAAAAGATGCCATGCGGTGCTTGAGCTGGTGTGCTTGGGGGACAGGAGCCACACTGGGGCAGAGGTTCTGTCAGCTCTGCAGGGGCAGGTTCAGAGGTGGTTGATGCCACGCCAACTTAAGGCAGGAATGGTGGTTTGCGACAATGGCACCAACCTCCTCTCTGCCCTCCGACAGGGACAAATGACCCATGTGCCCTGTTTGGCTCATGTCCTTAACTTGGTGGTGCAGCGGTTCTTGGGCAGGTACCCAGGCTTACAGGATGTCCTGAGGCAGGCCAGGAAAGTCTGTGTGCATTTCCGCCGGTCATATAATGCCAGTGCTCGGCTGACGGACCTCCAAAAGGAGTTTAACCTGCCCAAGAACCGCCTAATCTGTGACATGCCCACCAGGTGGAACTCAACGTTGGCCATGCTGCAGCGGCTGCACACGCAGCAGAGGGCCATCAATGAGTACCTGTGCGACTATGGCACCAGGACAGGGTCAGAGGAGCTTGGTTTTTTTCCCCACGCCAGTGGGCTATGATCAGGGATGCATGCACTGTCCTGTCATCATTTGAGGAGGCCACGAGGATGGTGAGCAGTGACAGTGCATGCATCAGTGACACTGTCCCTCTTGTCCACCTGTTGGAGGACACGCTGCATGGAATAATGGACAGGGCACTTGAGGCAGAACAGAGGGAGGAAGAGGAGGACTTCCTTACCTCTCAAGGCCCCCTTTATCCAGACAGTGTTCCTGCTGCCCACCGATCACACAGGAAGAGGACGAGGAGGAGGATTGTGTCAGCATGGAGGTGGAGCCTAGCACTCAGCATCAGCAGCAGTCTTTAAGGGATCATTTACAGTCCCAAGAAACCCATGGACTTGTACGTGGCTGGGAGGAGGTGGCTGCGGATCATGTCATCCTTAGTGACTCAGAGGACTCCGGACCGAATGCCTCAGCAAACCTACGCTGCATGGCCTCCCTGATCCTGCAAAGTCTGCGGAAGGATCCTCGTATTCGTGGTATCAAGGAGAGGGATTATTACTGGCTGGCAACCAACGTTACAAGGTTAAGGTTGCAGACCTTATCTTGCGTCGCAGAGGGAGCAGAGGATGAAACATCTTTAGGAGGCCTTGCAGAAAGTTTTGTGCAACACGTTTCCAGAGCCTGGGAGGTTACAAATTCCTGGTCCTGGACAACGTGTTGCTGAGGCTTTGGTCAGTCACAGAAGGAGCGGTGGAGAAGGTGGCCAACTGACTGATGCGTTCAGACAATTTTTTAGTCCGCAGCCCCAAGGTATGATCGGTTCCAGCAACCATCGCCAGCGTCTGATTTACATGGTGCAGGAATACCTAGGGCAAGATCAGACTTGGACACCTTTCCCACCGAAAATCCTCTGGGTTACTGGGTCTTGAGGATGGATCACTGGCCAGAGCTTGCATCTGTGAGGGATTGCAGTGTTGTGGCACCAGTGGCTAAGGCCCAATTTTTCTGCCCCTGTTTAACAGGGGCATGTAATTACAATTCTTGCTGCAATAATTTGCAGCAGGGTTCATTCATGCACTCCAACTAGAGTTTCTGTGAGGGGTTGCAGTGTTATGCCACCAGCACCTGTGCCTAAGGCCCAATTTTTCTGCCCCTGTTCAACAGGGGCATGTAATTACAATTCTTGATCTAATATTTCACAGAAGGGCCCATTCCTGCACCCACCAAGAGTAACTGTGAGGCCTTACAATGTTGTGGCAACACCACCACACCGTCCGACACCAAAGGCCCAATTTTTCTGACCCCGTTTAACAGGGGCATGTAATTACAATTCTTAAACTAATATTTCACAGCAGGGCCTGTTCCTGCACCCACCAAGAGTAACTGTGAGGTGTACAGTGTTGTGGCAACACTTAAGACCCAAATTTGAGCAGAGTATATAGGGCAGGCCCCCACTTTCAAACATCCAACTTACAAACGACTCCTGCTTACAAACAGAAGGAGACAAAAGGAAGTGAGAGGAAATCTACCCCTAGGAAGGGAAATTCTCTCCTGTAAGAGTTCCTTGTTTCACTAAAAACCCCAAATTTTCAAAATTCAATTGTCATTGATACAGAAAGTGAGGTGAAATCTTCTAAACAGGTGCACAGACAGCAAAACAAAGGTTACAGGAGTGATAACCATTCCCTAAGTTTTCCAAAAAGCTTAAAAATAGATTTTTTTGGCTGGAGCTACACTTTAAAAATGTACCAGTTCAAAATTACAAACAGATTCTACTTAAGAACAAACCTGCAGTCCCTGTCTTAGTATATAGGGCCTGGGGGGCCCCTCGCCTTTCCTTTTTTTAATTTGGGTGCGGGGTTCCCCTTAATATCCATACAAGACCCAAATGGGCTGGGGGGGGTACCCATGCCTTTTTTCTCAATGATTTTCATCCATATTGCCGGGACCAGACATTACATTAAAGCCGCAAGCAGTTTTAAATGACTTTTATTTCTTTACAAATGTCCTTTTGTGCAGGGACAGTTCTAAACACAGGAAAAACATGTGCCACTTTACAGGCATACTATAGACACCCCCCAGGCATGATATTTAAAGGAATATTTCACTTTTATTTTTTAACTTTAAGCATCATTAAAATCACTGCTCCTGAAAAAACGTCAGTTTTTTAAAACATTTTTTGCATTAATACATGTACCCTGGGGCAGGACCCGGGTCCCTAAACCCTTTTTAGGACAATAACTTGCATATTAGCCTTTAACCACCTCAATACAGTGCACTTACACCCCCTTCCTGCCCAGACCAATTTTCAGCTTTCAGCGCTCTCACACTTTGACAATTACTCAGTCGTGCAACACTGTACCCATATGAAATTTGCGTCCTTTTTTTCACACAAATAGAGCTTTCTTTTGGTGGTATTTAATCACTAATGGGTTTTTTATTTTTTGTGCTATAAATAAAAAAGACCGTACATTTTGTGAAAAAAATGCCTTTTTCTTTGTTTCTGTCATAAAATTTTGCAAATTAGTAATTTTTCTTCATAAATTTTGGCCAAAATGTATACTGCTACATATCTTTGGTAAAAATAACCCAAATTAGTGTAAATTATTTGATCTTTGTGAAAGTTATAGAGTCTACAAACTATGGTGCCAATCACTGAAAATTGATCACATCTGATCACACAGATGTACTGATGGTCTATCTCATTTCTTGGTACACTAACAAGTCAGAAAAGTACAAATACCCCCTAAATGACCCCTTTTTAGAAAGTAGACATTCCAAGGTATTAAGTAAGTAGCATGGTGAATTTTTTTATGTTGTAATTTTTTCCCACAATTCTTTGCAAAATGAAGATTTTTTTTTTTTTTTAATTTTTTTACAAAATTGTCATATTAACAGGTTATTTCTCTCTCAGAGCATATGCATACAACAAATTACACCCCAAAATACATTCTGCTACTCTTCCTGAGTATGGCGATACCACATGTGTGAGACTTTTACACAGCCTGGCCACATACAAATGCCGAACATTGAAGTAGCATCTTCATGCGTTCTACGAGCCTAAATGACACATCTCATTTCTCAACCACCATTTACACTTTTGAAGGCCCTGGAGCACCAGGACAATAGAATTGCCCCCAAACTGACCCCATTTTGGAAAGCTAACACCCCAACATATAATCTATGAGGCATAATGAGTCTTTTAAACGGTTCATTTTTTTCCAGAAGTTTTTGGAAAATGTGGAAAAAAAATGAAAACGCATTTTTTTTTACACAAAGTTGTCCATTTATCAGATATTTCCAACACATAGCATGTACGTAGCAAAGATGACACCCCAAAATACATTCTGCTACTCCTCCTGAGTATAGCGATACCACATGTGTGAGACTTTTACACAGCGTGGCTACATACAAAGGCCCAACATTGAAGTAGCACTATCAGGCGATCTACGAGCATAAATGACACATCTCATTGCTTAACCACCTATTGCATTTTTGAAGGCCCTGGAGCACCAGGACAATGGAATTGCCCCCAAAATGACCCCAACGTATAATCTATGAGGCATAATGAGTCTTTTGAACGGTTCATTTTTTTCCAGAAGTTTTTGGAAAATGTGGAAAAAAATGAAAACGCATTTTTTTTTTTTTACACAAAGTTGTCGATTTATCAGATATTTCCAACACATAGCATGTACGTAGCAAAGATGACACCCCAAAAATACATTCTGCTACTCCTCCTGAGTATGGGGATACCACATGTGTGAGACTTTTACATAGCCTGGCCACCTACAAAGGCCCAACATTGAAGTAGCATCTCCATGCGTTCTACGAGCATAAATGACACATCTCATTTCTCAACCACCTATTGCATTTTTGAAGGCCCTGGAGCACCAGGACAATGGAATTTCCCCCAAAATGACCCCATTTTGGAAAGCAAACACCCCAACGTATAATCTGTGAGGCATAATGAGTCTTTTGAACGGTTCATTTTTTTCCCCAATTTTTTGGAAAATGTGGAAAAAAATGAAAACGCATTTTTTTTTTTTACACAAAGTTGTCCATTTATCAGATATTTCCAACACATAGCATGTACGTAGCAAAGATGACACCCCAAAAATACATTCTGCTACTCCTCCTGAGTATGGCGATACCACATGTGTGAGACTTTTACACAGCCTGGCCACATACAGAGGCCCAACATCAAAGTAGCACCATCAGGCGTTCTAGGAGCATAAATGACATATAATTTCCTGGCAACCTATCATTTTTGAAAACCCTTCATATTTCTAACACATAGCATGCACATACCAAGAATTACAATCCAAAATAAATTCTATTGCAGAAAGGGTAAAAAAAAGCATTACCTGTGCTTTTAGTAGTATCCACAGAGGAGAGCACTGGTCCAGGCAGCAGGCAGGGAGGTGCTTAGCGACAGCAATATTAACTATCCAGGCAGCAGGCAGGAATATTGTCTATAGTCGGCACAGCACAGTCCATAGAAATTGTCCAGGCAGAGACAGCCAGCACAGCCATAATATTGGTCCTGGTACACTGTTAACTGCAGACACTCATTATTGTACCGCTCTCCAGCCCTTCATTTTTTTTTTTTTTCTTTCTTTCTTTTTTTTTTTTTTCTTTCCACATCAGCAAACTTTTAGAGAGATTTTAAGTCAGCTGCGTCATTTACGCTGCGCCCCCTCTCTTTTTGGCATCATTGTGGATTAAGGAAAATTGTAATCTCTTTAATACAAAAACTTTTAATCGATTTTCCCTTTCCCTTTTATCCACTAAAAATACCAATATTTACTTATCTATTTTTATTTTTCTCCCCCCCTCCCCCCACCCCCCCCAAAAAAACAAAAAAAAACTCCCCATCCTCCCCCTCCCTCTCCCCCCCCCCACGGTCCTCAAGCATCTATAGATGTCATGTACCTTTCTGTGTTCCTATACTCATGCCATCTTGCCCACGTCTTAGTGTATTTATCTCGCCGGCCTTCCATCGAGTGTTTTGCTTCTTCCATTCCTCTAACCCATTCTACCCTTATTATCCAGTCCTTCATCCTTGGGGCTTCTACCCCTCTCCAGTGACACGGGATCGGTGCTTTAGCCGCGTTTAAGAGTAATGGGGTTACTGACTTGGTGTATTGGGAGATCTCTCTTTCCGTGTCATGGAACAGACACGTCCAAGGATTTTTATTAACCTGCTCCCCCGTTATCTGTTGTATTTCGCTCAGGACTTCTCCCCAATATTTCTGGATTTTAGAGCACTCCCACCATAGATGGGCAAAAGTGCCAATTTTTCCACATCCTCTCCAGCAAGTTGGAGGGGTCTCAGCATCATATTCATGTACCTTCCGGGGCGTCCTATGCCATCTTGCTATCGCTTTGTAGGCCATTTCATGTGTCCGGGAGTCTCTTGCCGTTAAATGAACCATCTTTAAAATCTTACTTCTATGTGCTTTACCTTCTAAGCCTCCTATTTCCTTTTCCCACTTTTCCAAAAAAGTGGGGAATCCTTTACTAGCTTCCCCCCTTAGGACGCTATATAATTTTGAAATACTTCCTTTCACACACGTGGGGGTATTTAATAGTTTTTCAATATCCCTTAACTGGTCTTTTCCTCTTAGTGGTTGTGGCAGTGAACATGTAAAGTGCTGTAACTGGGCGTACCTCCACTTGTCTAGTGGTTTGTTCCCCCAGGCCTGTGTTATTTCAGTGTAAGTGTACAATCTATTTCCTTTCATCACATCTTGTAGTTGTATTACATCTTTTTTTGCCCATCTCGTGAAATATAGGTATTCCTCCTTCCCAGGTAAAAAATAATCCGTGTTTAATAGTGATAATAATGGTGAATTGAATTCCCAATGGCAGCTCTTGCCTACCCTATCCCAGATTCTAAAAGTGTTCTTAGTCAAAAAATTAACTCTATTTCCCAAATCCTTATATTGTGGTGGAATCCATATTAATTTTTCTATATCCACCCCACTCAGTGTTGCTTCAATATTCACCCAACTTTTCTCCTGTTTACTGTGTAGCCAGTCAATTATCCTGGAGATAACAGCCGACTGATAATACTTTTTGAAATCCGGTGCACCTAACCCTCCCAATTTTTTATCCTTCGACAAAGTGTCGTATGCTACCCTAGGGTGCCTACGAGCCCATATAAATCTTAAAATTAAAGACTGCAGTTTAGCAAAAAATATAGGGGGGATCTCTATTGGGACCATTTGGAAGGTGTATAATACCATGGGCAGCACGAACATTTTGATCGCATTTATCCTGCCTATCCATGACAGGGCTTTATATCTCATCCTACCTAATAGATCTTTAGTTTTATTGAGTAGGGGTATATAATTATCGGCGAACAAGTCCCCCGGTGAGGATGATATTTTTATACCTAGATAAACCAGTTCCCTCTCACACCATATAAATGGAAGCCCGGCTTGGAGTGCTCTCTGCTCTCGCTTAGGGATTGATATATTTAGGAGCTCTGACTTACTCATGTTTATTTTAAAGTTTGCCAAACCCCCATAGTGCTCCAACTCCTTGAGCACCATGGGGATTGTCATTCTAGGACGGGTAACGAAGCATAGCAAATCGTCAGCAAATGCTGCTATTTTGTACTCCTTCGTTCCAACCTTAATTCCCTGAATGTCTTCGTTCCTATGAAAAGCCGCTAAGAGTGGCTCTAAGGATAAGATAAACAAAATTGGGGAGAGAGGGCAACCCTGTCTTGTCCCGTTAAACAATTCAAGGGGACAAGACAGGGTCCCATTCACTCTAATCCTCGCCTTGGGGTGCCTATATAATGAGAGGATCCATCTCATCATCCTCTCTCCCAATCCTAGATGTTTCAGTCATAAAACCCCAATCCACTCTATCGAATGCCTTTTCGGCATCGATTGATAGCAGAGCTGCTGGGGTGTTACTTCCTGCATGAGAAGAAATGTTTTCAGTGAATTGTCTCTCCCCTCCCTACAAATCCCACCTGGTCACTGTGTATCCACTGTTTTAATCCAGTTTTCAACCTATCTGCAAGTATTTTAGCAAAGATTTTTGTATCTACATTTAAGAGCGAGATTGGTCTGTAGCTTCCGGGTGAGGCTGGATCCTTTCCTTCTTTCAGGATAAGGGTAATATACGCTAGTAGGGATTCTTCTCGGGACTCTTCGTTCTCCCCGAGGGCATTCAAATTGTCACACAATCTGGGTACAAGTATTTCAGAAAATTTTTTGTAGTAAGCTACGGAGTATCCGTCGGGGCTCGGGCTCTTTCCCAGGGCAGTGTTCTTTATCGCCTTTTCTACCTCCCCTTGGGATATGGGTGCATCAAGACGCTCAACCATATCCCTCTCTGCCCTGGGAAGGTCTAGTCCCCGAAGGTACTCCCTTATCCTTTCCTTCTTGTTATCACTCAGTCTCTCTCTCCGGCCTACCTTATAAAGTGCACTGTAATAAGAGTGGAATATTCTAGCAATTTTTGGGGTAGAGAATTCAAGGTTCCCCTCTTCATCTCTTATTTTAGGTATAAAGGTCCTATTCTTTTTTTCCCTAATCCTTCTGGCCATCCACATTCCTGGTTTATTCCCTTCTCGATACATATCTCTATTTATCGTATCGAAAGCACAACTCCTTTCCTTCTCCAGCAAATCATTCAGGTCTCTTCTTTTCTTAATTAGCTCATGCTTTTCTGGGAGCCCCCTGGGTCTTGTACTCTGTTCTGCTTCCTGGATCTCCCTGTATAAGCGTGTCAACTTTTCTCCCCTCTTTTTTTTTTTCCTCGTTCCGATAGCAATCCAAATCCCTCTTATATAGGTTTTGTGTGCTTCCCAAAGAGTGGATCTGGATATGTCCTCTGTATCATTAATCTCGAAGTAACTTTTTAATTCCTGCTCTATTTTCGCAACTGCATCTGGATCTTGTGTGAGGGAATCATTAAGTTTCCAGTTTATCCTAGGCCGATCCACACCGGCGATCTCTACTTGGATTTTCACCGGTGCATGATCGGACAGGGTAATAGCCTTAATTTCTGCTACCTTCAGAAAAGGGACCATCTGATGTTCTATTAAAATGTAGTCTAACCTCGAGAATGATTTATGAACAGGGGAGAAGAAAGTGTAGTCCCGATCTTTTAAGTGGCTTATTCTCCATGCATCCATTAATTGAAGGTGATTTAACATTTTTTTGAGTGTCTTTCCATGTGTGCCCGATCTTAATTCGCCCCTTGACGTGTCCACCTCAGGATCCATACACAGGTTCAAATCTCCTGCGACTATTAGTTTACCTTTTCTAAAAGATTCTAGTTTTGTCAAAATTCTCTTTAAAAAATTCTCCGGGTTTCTATTAGGGGCATAGATATTCACCAGTGTGATCCACGTCTCAAACATTTTCCCTTTCACAAACAAGAACCTGCCTCCGGGATCGGCCAATCGCTCCTCTTCTTCAAACGTCATTGTTCGATCGAACCCTATGGCTACTCCCCCTGATTGTGCTGATCCAGCGTCCCCATATAACCACTTTGGGAACAAATGCGATGTTAATCCCTTACTTGCGTGCGTTACATAGGTTTCTTGCAGAAACACCACGTTTGCGCCCAGGAGGTGCAGCTCCTGATTGATTTTATACCTTTTTTTTTCTGTATTCAGTCCCCTCACGTTATATGTAACGAAATTAACTACTCACATTTTTTATTACTGGAGAGAGCGTCCGGCCAATCCCATGAGGCATAGCAAGAGAGAGGGAGGAGAAAAAAAAAAGAAGCCCGCCCACACACCCCCCCTCCCTTCACCTCCACCTTCCCTGCCCGCCCCCACTCCCTCCACCCCCCCACCCCCCCCCCCATCTGGAACAGATCGCCTATTTCCGGCGGGGCAGACTCCTCTGTTCAAAATATGGATCAGGTGGCCTCCCTCGATCAGATGCCACCCTTCACCCATATTCCCCATAGGGCTCATGTCGTGAGGACTCCCCGTATCGCCCCGGCGCCCTCCCCCCTCCCCCCGCCCCGCTCATGTCGGCACTACCCTTCTGCCCCTAACTATGCCTCTTGGTTATTAGCTTATATTAACCATTGTGCCCCTCCCCTCCCTCCGCCCTATTGTATCTCGCGCTGGAGCTGCAGTCTCTTCTACGCCCCAACCAGGAATACGTGGAGGAGCGATGTCTAACTTGCGACAAAAGTCCTCAAGGTCTTCTGGGAATCTAAGCACTGCCGTTCATCCATTCCTTTTTCCAATTAGGCAGGCCGGGAACCCCCATTGATATGCTATTTCTGTCGTTTTCAGTAGGGCTGTTAGCGGCTTCAGCAGCCTCCTTCTTGTGAGTGTCTCTGCTGATAGGTCTGAGTAAACCTGTATCTCTGCCCCTTCAATGCTAAGGCCTGATTGATGTCGCAGTTTTCTTAAAATTTTCACCTTTTCCTCCTCATAGTGGAACTTCACTATCACATCCCTTGGACACTCTGATGTATTTCTGGGGTATCGTGCGACCCTATGGGCTCTATCTACTTTCAGGGGGGCCATTATTTCTCTATCCAGCAATGGGTTTAGCAATTGTTGTAGTGCCGGCGCTAGCTCTTCCTTCCCGAATTTCTCTGGGAGACCCTTGATTCGCAGGTTTTTGCGTCTGCTGCGATTCTCCTGGTCTTCTAATTTATAAAGAAGGCTTCTATTTGCTCTTTGTATGTCTCTTATTTGCATATTCATACCCTCTAGTCTCCGCTCGTGTTCTTCCAATCTGTCCTCCATCTCCTCCACCCTTTTCAATACATACCCAATGTCTACCCTTACGGTCGCAATCTCTTTTTTAAGGGAGGTCTCCAGTTTCAGTAGCAATTCAGCAAGCATTTCTCTAATATATGGACCTTCCTCCTGTGTGAGCTGCAGTGGTGGTTTATTCCCCCTTGCAGTATCTTCCTCCTCAGTTCTCCCATAAGGGCCTTCCTGTGTCTGAGCCATACATCTGCTGGCTTCCGCTGATCCTTACTCTTGCATTTTGCTTTTATTCTCCTCTGATGCCCCTCTCTGTTTGTTTATTCCTGGGCCTGAGGATACTCCCAATCTGGGACTCCCTTGAGGTTCTTCCAGCATGCTGGCATCAGTTGACATGTAGCGCTGAATCCCGCCTGGACTTGTTGCGGTTACAGTTCCTTTATTACCTTTAGTTGCCTTCCCCCTCATCTCCACAGGCCTCTAGTACTCCACCCTACCCCGGAAGATTAATACAAGCCTAGGTATGAGACCTAGTGGTTGTTTACAACTTGCTCCTTGACGGGGTCGGGGCCAACTCCCTCAGTTCCCTCTTATAACCCTCTTATACCGGTGTGCAAGTCGCTGGTATCCGCTTATGCAGAGGCTCCTATATTAATTCCACGAGGGACCTCCCGGACCTACTTGGGTCTATGAGGGGTCCTGTGTAGAAGCCTTGTCTACCACCGCCCACCCTGCACGTCAGGTCTGGGCGGGAACGTTCACCTCCCAAAAACACCGCAGGGCTACTGTCAGGCTCCTTTTATACCCTATTTGTCGGAGTGAGAAAGTGAGTTTTAGCCCCCAAACCCAGGCTTAGGATGTGTAATTCTTCTTGAGTGGATCTTGCGCCTACCTCTCTACCCTAGTCCAAGTAGCCCAGGATAGCCGGTATTTAAGCCAAATACTTAGAGTTTCTTAGCCTTAAGACATCAAAAAGGGTCAGGGGGGGTTCCCACGTTAGAATATCCGTGGAGAGAGAAAAAAAAAAAGGGAAAAGAAAGAGAGAGCAAATAGCAATGGGACCATCTACTCAGATCAACTGCGATTTAATACAGGCATCTCAGAGGGTTAATACTGTTGCAGATATTGTCATTTAAAGTCAAGAATTTTATCTTCCACTCCGACTATTCTTATGAACAAAAAGCCCAATCCGTTCTCCTTGAGGTTTATATATATGACTTAGTCCCCCTACTTCCGTTCCTCCTCCTCTACCTTAAGAGATTGCAGAGATCCAAGGGGGAGGGGGTGTAAGTGAACGCAAGTGCTCACACTAAGTAAGTAGGTGAACAGTTCATCTGTATATAGCCAAGTGCACCTCAAACACATCTCATCTATTCATTATTGTTCTAGGGACTGTTCCTTCAGCCTTTTAGTACATATCATGCGTCCGGGTATCTCAGTAGTATATAGCAGGGTTAGTTTTATATCAAGATTACAGTTCTTACCCTGTTTTACCCTGTTTTCCGGCTGCTTTCTTACCATAGACACTTCAAAAGTGGAGCAGTGGGTACACCAGGGGGTATATCAGCATATACTGAGCTCTCATCATCTCTCACCTCTCCCTGCTCCTATTTCAGTGTATCCCCTTGCTGGCTCACCCCCCTCCAGCTGCAGCGTTACCTTGCTGCTGTTAAGCCAACCTGTGCCTCCAAAGCCATTCGCGGTCTCCTCCCTGTCCGTTGCTTCGGAGCTCCAGGTGTCAGTGTCAGCGGCAGTGCTGTGATTCGCAGCGGCAGCTAGGGCAGCAAGGGGCGAGCAGCTTCCCCTCTCTATCTCCCTCCAGGCCACGTCGGAAGCATCTCACGGTGCCGGCGTCTTTGTGGCTTCCTAGCCTCCTCCTCTCTGTTTAACGGGTGTACGGAGGGAGCAGTAGCGCCAAGCCTCCTACGGAGCGCTCCTACGTAGGGATGCTCCGCCCCATCCCTTCAGGTTCTCCTCTCCAGCCCTTCATAAACATACTGCCTCCTGCTACAGCTAATTATTTGCATAGTCCAGGTAGCGGTGTGGTCCATTCATGCGACAGGCATGGGCATGGTGGCAGTAAGTCAGCAGCAGGCTGAGGGCCACAATCAGGTAAGTCCTGTGCACAGGGGCACAGGGGTAGAGGCTTCGACCCACCCAAATCTCTATGAAGCCTCCGGACTCCAGACCCTAATTCCGAAACCCGGAGAAAACAAAAATAATTGTTTTCTCCAACCGAAAAAACAATTCTGGAGCCCCTCACATATGTGAGACACCTGTGTACTACAGTAGTAGAGCAACAGATCAGTCCAAGCAGTAGGCAAAAGCATAGTCCATAAAACAGGCCAGGGTCGGTTCACATGTAAGCAGTCCAAGCGGTAGGCAGTAGAGTAGTTGATAAAACAGGCCAGGGTCAGTTCACGTGGAGGCAGTCCAAACGGTAGGCAGAGGCATAGTCACAAAACAGGCCAGGGTCAGTTCACATGAAAGCAGTCCAAACGGTAGGCAGAGGCATAGTCAAAAAACAGGCCAGGGTCAGTTCACATGGAAGGCAGTGGCATGGTTATTTGGGAAAGAATGGAAAATGGTCAGCACAGATGATGAAAATGGGGAAATGGTTAAAAATATGGGCTAATATTTTATGGATGTATGATAAAGTTGGAAGCATTCACCAATGCAAAGGCCAGGTTGGGAGGGACACTGGGGACAATGGTAGCTGGTATCTTTTCTAAATCCTCTTTTGGTGCACATTTTTTTTGCCGTCTTCGGCCTGCTTCAGATGGTGGAATGCTAAAGAGGAAGTGGCGCTCATGGAGTCGGCAAACAGCCTCAGAGTGAAGGTCTTCTGGGGGGGGTCTTTGGTGATAGATGAGGGACGTGACAACTTCTTCTATGAATTTTAGGAAGGGGGCGGTGCTTTCAATGGATTTGGTGTAGACTACGTAGGAATTGTAAATGGCCAAATGAATGAGATAAATTGCTACCTTCTTATACCAGAATCGGGACCTCCTTATTGACAAATAGGGCTGAATCATTTGATCGTTAAAATCTACCCCCCCATGTAGAGATTATAATCTTGGACACATGTTGGCTTTTCAATGGGACCTTGTCTTCTTTGTACCACAATTGCAGTGTCTTCATGGATGGTGGACATCATGTGCACGTCCCTCTTATCCTTCCACCTCAAGGCCAGCACTTCGTTGCATCTCAATGGTGCTCTTTCCCCCCTTCGCAGCTTTTTGTTCATTAAAGATTGTGGGAAGCCCTTTCTATTTTTTCTGGAGGTTCCACAGGCCAGGGTTTTTGCAGTGTATAAGTGTTTGAAAAGGGGCAGGCTGGTGTAAAAGTTGTCAACGTAAATGTGATATCCTTTGTTTAGAAGTGGGTATGCCAGGTCCCATACAATCTTTCCAGTTGTGCCCATGTAGGCCGGGCACTCAGGGGGCTGGAGCTGGGAATATTTTCCTTCATATATGCGGAATGCATACAAATATCCTGTGGCTCTCTCACATAGCTTGTATAACTTTTACTCCGTATCTGGCCCTTTTGCTAGGAATATACTGCTTTATTCCTAGCCGGCCTGAAAAGGGTACCAGGGACTCATCGACGCAAATTTTCTGATCGAGGACATAGAGTTCTGCAAATTGTTGAGAAAAGAAATTTATCAGTGGGCGAATCTTGTATAACTTGTCGTAATTTGGATGACTGTGGGGAGGGCACTGGGTGTTGTTGCTGAAGTGAAGAAAGCGCATTATCATCTTGTATCGGGACCTGGACATTAGGGCAGAATAAATGGGCATATTGTGGATAGGGTTGGTGGACCAATAGGCATGTCCTTCATTTTTTTTTTTTGTAATCCCCATGTTTAGGGTGAGGCCCATAAACATTTTGAACTCCTCCAAATTCAGATCTCTCCACTCAAAAGGACGGGCATGAGGACGATTGGGGGTTGTTGGCAATATATTGCTGGGCATACAAATTTGTCTGGTCCACAATAAATTGCAGCATAGTGTCGGGCAAAAACATATGAAAGAAATCAATCTCTGAGAAATTTTGGGTGTTGGTCTGCACACCTGGCAGTGCTGTGAACGGGGGAATAATTGGCGATGCCGAGTTAGAAGGCAGCCATATTGGGTTGGAAAGACCATCTGGCATGTATGTAGAGGCCCTGGCTCTTGGGGGGTGTGACACTCCAGTATTGGATTGGAATTTCCTGTGCTGGTACTCGGCGTGATGTGGCAGGACTGGTACTGGGTCTGGGCATTTGTTCCTGGGGCCTATCGCCGGCGGCAGCGCTGGTACTGGGCATTTGTTCCTGGGGCCTATTGGTGGTGGCAGCGCTGGTACTGGGCCTGGGAATATAATCCTGGTTTCCAGAGTGCCGTGCCCTTTTGGGAGGGACCCATTCTTCCTCCGAATCATTTGTCGATTCACTATTTGGTTTAAATGCTGAACTTGAATCAGAATCCAAATTGGAATCTGATGAGAACTCCCCGTTGCTCTCATCAGTCATGGAGAGGATCTGGAATGCCTTCTCACTACTGTATACTCTTTTGGACATGACGCGGTCTGAAAGGTGGCAGGTGACGGTCACTGATGGGCTGTGCGATGGGTGGTAGCTGACGTTTACTGATCAGTGATGACGGTGTGACAGGCGATGGTCACTGATGGGTGACAGGCCAAGGACAGTTACTGGTGATGGGTGAAGGTCACTAAAAGGTGACAGGTAATCGGTGATGGCTGACGGTCACTGATGGGTGACAGGTGACGGGTAACGGGTGATGGCTGGCGGTCACTGATGGGTGACGGGTGATGGCTGGCGGTCACTGATGGGTGACGGGTGATGGCTGGCGGTCACTGATGGGTGACGGGTGATGGCTGGCGGTCACTGATGGGTGATGGCTGGCGGTCACTGATGGGTGATGGCTGGCGGTCACTGATGGGTGATGGCTGGCGGTCACTGATGGGTGACGGCTGGCGGTCACTAATGGGTGACGGGTGGTGGTCACTGATGGGTGACGGGTGATGGCTGGCGGTCACTGATGGGTGACGGGTAATGGCTGACGGGTGACAGGTGCACCGCTGATGGTCACTGATTTGTGACGGGTGACAGGTGCACCGCTGGCGGTCACTGATGGGTGACGGGTGATGACTGGCGGTCACTGATGGGTGACGGCTGGTAGTCACTGATGGGTGATGGCTGGCGGTCACTGATGGGTGACGGCTGGTAGTCACTGATGGGTGATGGCTGGCGGTCACTGATAGGTGACGGGTGATGGCTGACGGGTGACAGGTGCACGGCTGATGGTCACTGATTTGTGACGGGTGACAGGTGCACGGCTGATGGTCACTGATTTGTGACGGGTGACAGGTGCACGTCTGATGGTCACTGATTTGTGACGGGTGACAGGTGCACCGCTGGCGGTCACTGATGGGTGACGGCTGGCGGTCACTGATGGGTGACGGCTGGCGGTCACTGATGGGTGACGGCTGGCGGTCACTGATGGGTGACGGCTGGCGGTCACTGATGGGTGACGGCTGGCGGTCACTGATGGGTGACGGCTGGCGGTCACTGATGGGTGACGGCTGGCGGTCACTGATGGGTGACGGCTTGCGGTCACTGATGGGTGACGGCTTGCGGTCACTGATGGGTGACGGGTGATGGCTGGCGGTCACTGATGGGTGATGGCTGACGGGTGACAGGTGCACCGCTGATGGTCACTGATTTGTGACGGGTCACAGGTGCACCGATGATGGTCACTGATTTGTGACGGGTGACAGGTGCGCCGCTGACGGTCACTGATGGCAGTCCCTTATGTGACAGGTGCACTTTATTGGGTGACACTGGTGACTGTTGGGTGACAGATGACAATTGGGGGGGGCGATGGGACAGGTGTGGTGTTGGTGCAGACACTACAGAACACAGATCGGTAACTCACTGCTTCTGGCTCTTCTCTCCTCACACTGGAAACGGTGTGTGAGGAGAGAAGAGCTGGTAACAGCTAGTTACTGCTCTGTGTTTACATTTATGATCGGCTGTGAATGGATCACAGCCGATCACGTGGGTAAACAGCCAGCCAATGGCTGTTTACCGGCGTTGGTGACGAGTAGTGTTCCCGGGAACACTCCGTCACCGACGTGCACGCGATCGCGCGCATGCGCCGTGCACAATGGGGTGGACCTATCTGTGATCGGCCGTGATTTCATCACGGCCGATCACGTGGTAAACAGCCATGTCCAATGGCTGTTCACCCCCCTCGGTGGCGAGAGGTGTCTCCGTGACACGCCGCCACCGAAGGAACAGGGATGCGCGCGCACGATCGCACGCATTCCCTGTTTAAATGGGAGGACGTCATATGACGCCCTCCCGCAACGAGAGCCGCGCTGCCTGGCCGTCAATTGACGGCCGGCGGCCGGCAAGCGGTTAGAATTCGCATTTTTGATTTCTCACGTTCAAGTCCCATAGACTCTAATGGGATTCGAAAGTTTGTGCGAACTATCAGTCCGTACGCAAGTTCTGGTGCGAACCAAACGGGGGGTGTTCGGCTCATCCCTACTAACCACTGATGCCCCAAGTTAAAATGGTACCTTTGTTTGCACGATCGGCGCTTACGCTACTCCGTCCTCCGCTCACAGATCGTACTTGCGACGCACGCGTGTTACGCTTTTATCTACACTGCACATGCATGAAACTCTGCCCCTGACCTTCTTTCTAGTATATTCCCCACCCCTTCTCTTTCGGCGCAGTGGGAGAGCACATGGCGGAGAGACAACAAGTGCATGATAATCTCAGCAACGAGGAGGACGACAAAAGCCCGGAGCCACAAACGTCCCAATCCAGGAGGAGATTTAAGGCGTCAAATATGTCCTTTGTAGAGATGGTGGAGATGGTGGACATCTTCAAGAGGGCCAACTATGATGGGAAGTATGGACCGTACAGCAACCCAAAAGTGAGAAAGGCCAAGATCATGACTAAAGTTGTAAGAAGTCTGCAGAAGAATTTTGGAGTAAGACGATTCAAGGAGCAATTACGGAAACGCTGGTCAGACCTCAAATTGAGGAAGCAGGATCAGTACAGAAGGATCAAGAGAGTGCTGCAAAAAAGTAAGTATTTTGTCATGTGTTCCAATTATTATTACTTGCATGCTGCTCCATGTGCTTTTCTTTAGTGTTGTACATTTTAAAATGGCGTGGGGACAGTAATCGCCCGTAGTAAACATTGTTCGTTAGATCGCCATAGTAAATATCGTTCGTCCGTAGTAAACATTGTTCGTTCGACTCCTAATACAATGTTTTTGGCAGATGCAGGTTAACTACATTTGTTCATGCCTATTTGTATGAAAAGAAGTTTAGTACATTGTTGTCTAGATGTGTTTGTAACTAGAATGAAATGCAAACTTGATTCAGTGTAAGGAGAGGACACTCAGCAGCAGTTTACACATCTGGATGCAGGAGCACTAGTGTGGGACACCAGAACACCTTTTTTAGGGTGTCCCATGCAGGTGCTCCAGTGGATACTAGGGGTCTCTCCGTGTATGAAACTTTAATAACAAAAAAGGTAAGTATTCCAGCTTTAGAAAGGGAAAAAAAACATGTTTTCAGCTTGGAACTCTGCCAAAACAGACAATTGTATGACACTTCCAAGCAATGTTTCATACCTATTTCTTGCCTCAAATGTTTGTGTGCTAAGTATACCTTATTTTTTAATACACATAGGGGGGAAAAGACTCGGGACATATGAGGACACCAAGAACACCACACCTCCTAAAGAAGGGGAAATCCCCACACACCATGAAGAAGATGTGGAGGGAGAGGTTCCGGAATTGGGTGAAATAATGACCACAACAGGTCAGCATCTGAGACCACAGCTTCAGGTAATAGATGTATGCCTGCATATTTATAATACATGGTGTGTTTTTTTGTTTTTAGGTGATGTGGTGGATGTTCTGGAAGAAGAAACTCATTTCACCAGTGCAAGTGCACAGATCCTCATCGAGGAGGTAATGGTGTGCAATCGGGAATTAGAGAAGATAAAGGAAAACATAAATGATGTTGAAAAAAGACTCAACAACATCATTGATGTTTTAGGCAGAATATAAGACACCCACAAATTTTTACATTTTGTCATTATATTTTTTAATTTTAAAAAAGTTTTAAAGTAATTTGAAAGGCAAATTTTGAAGATGCACACAGTGTGTCATGTGCTATCTGCCATCACGGGATATCAATGTACGCGGTTTGTGGGTGCAAATCCTTCCTCGCAACTAAGGTAGATGAAAGGAAGGGGTTGCACCCTCGAAACACATCCATTGATCCCCCATGATGGGAGCTAGCACATGTTGACATTAGGCATGGGATCAGGAGGGAAATCCACATTTTCACTCCCAATTTGTGTGCATCTTCAAAATCACCCCTTTTACAGGGGTGAAATCCTTTCCCAGTCGATGCCTCATACGGAGAAATGCAGCGTCGGGTGGAGCTGAAGGACCTGACGCCCCCACCGCGGCTGAGTTTTTCGCTTGAAATTTGTTGCTTGGATAATGCTTCTTAGGATGTCAGCTGTTCTATGAATTGAAAACAAAGGACGTTTTTAAACTTTCTGCACTACGAAGCACCTTCTTTCCTCTTTTCTTGTCTATTATATGCCACGAGTGGTCCCTTCTGGCTAAAGGAGATAAGGAAATCACAGCTTGCTGTATCAGCGCTACTATGTCCAGACATGTTTGATGAGAAGAGAGCTCCGTCAGAAGTGTGAATCAGCTGTTCGTTTGTCGGAATTCTGAATCAGCAGTTTGCCGCCTGATGATCCATTACACTGGAGCTCTAATGATCTCTGTAATAGGGGTCCCACAGATCTGGTAAGCAGCCTCCTTTTAACTTTGCTGAACATAGTGAATTGTGAAGACCACATCTCCGGTTTATAATTGAAGCTTTTTTCCCTGTGAGAAACTTGCCCCGTTGGATGCTATCTTATAAGGACATTACTTAGCCTCTGGAAAAGTTTTCTTTTGGTTTCATTTATTGAACTTATTTCACATTCAATATATATGGACCTTTGTTGACTATATCAATTAATTTTTTATTGTGTTTATTTTATTTTCATTCATTTGATATTCACCCTTTGTTCTATAGATAAATCATAGGTCTGTCTTTTCACAGTGTTTCTCTAGGTAGCGCACCTAATCCTTTTTGCACAGGGGTGACATCGCCCCATCCGATGAAGGCAAGATCAACACAGTTATGACATACTAATGTCACATATTGCCTTCAATTTATCCAAGTTGAACTTTGTAAGTTCCTGAGTTGTGTATGTTATGGTTTTAAACATGCCTGTTTAACCCAAATAAGGATATTTCTCCTGCCAAACATAAAAATGTTATACACCAAAGATGTTGGTTTGTTAAAAAACACTTTTCTAATGCACATGTGAATGTGCTTTGAGTAAAATGTTTTATACCCTACAATGCGTGGCTTCTTCTTTCAATGCTCAATACCAGTTTTTGTAGTAAGTTGGTGTAGTTTACACTGTGACAATGGGGGTATTTACTAAAGGCAAATCCACTTTGCACTACAAGTGCACTTTCAGTGCAGTTTCAGTGCACTTTCAAGTGCACTTGTAGTGCAAAGTGCATTTGCCTTTAGTAAATAACCCCCACAGTGCTCTGAAATTTGCCCCAATCACGCCACTTTAGGGACTCAAAGCAATTAATTCATGGAGCTGAAAAGGATGATTATTTTTATCATTAATGCATTACATACATTAACAACAAAAACAATGTGTGTGTGTGTAGCAGACCCAAAACATAATAGTTAGCTGAAGAAGAGATTTTCAACTCACGTATCAAATAAATTATGTTTGCACTATTGAAGAAAATGGCCAAAAAAAAGGCCATTGGAGAACCTAGGAGACAGCTAAAAGAAACACAAGCAGTAAATATAAATTAAATATGAGTTCAGTTTATACCAACAAAAATGTATTTTAAAAATGTTTCACACATTGGCTGGCAAATGTGGCCCCCCTACCCGCAAAGTGCTCAACATACTTCTGTCTAACTTTGCGAGCACTTTGGGGGGCGAGCCAGGACGACCAGGTTCAAGTGTCCTCAGAGTTGTATTTTGAAATCCGGCCTCAGCCCCAACTGTTTTTTCTGAGGTAATTGTGGAGAATGCAGCAGGCAAGTGCAATGTGGTTCAGTTTATATTCCCCCATGTGGATTGGTGTCAGAAATAGGCAGAACCGGCTGGTCATTATTCTGAACGCATTCTCCACGACTCTTCTGACTCTGGCCAGCCGGTAGTTAAAAACCCTCTGCTCCGGGGCGAGGGTCCTCTCGGGGAACGGCGGCATCAGATGGTCACCCAGCCCAAATGCTTCATCAGCGACGAACACAAACGGAAGACCACCCACATTGTCTTCTGCAGGTGGTAAGCCCAAGCTGCCATTCTGGAATCATCTGTAGAACTCTGTCTGGGCGATGACTCCACCATCCGACATCCGGCCATTCTTCCCCACATCCACATACAAAAACTTGCATGTCGCCGACACCACCGCCAGCATCACAATACTATTAAACCCCTTATAGTTATAATAGTATGACCCCGACTTGGGGGGTGGGATGATGTGAACGTGCTTCCCATCGATTGCCCCTCCGCAGTTAGGAAAGTCCCACTGCTGAGTAAACTGGGATGCCACAGTCTGCCATTCCTGTGGGTTTGAAGGAAATTGTGGAGTCAAACAAGAAAAAAAAAATAGTACTTTTGCATATAACATTGCAAGCAGATTAGACACAAACATTCTTGGCCAACATAAGTATAACATTTATTGAAATGACTATTTTAAGACAAAAGTATAAGGTCCACTTATCAGATTCCTCACCCCCTCTGATGGCCCATTGTAAAAATTTTATAGTGGGGGGGAGATGTTTTGGACAGGTGACCCTCTCCACTTCATTTAAGCTGAATGCATAAATAATGTGTTTTTGGACAGCCCCTCCTTACTTACGCTATTGGCAGCCCACTGGACAGGTAAGAAGTGTCATAATACAAAAATATTAATACACTGTCCAAATTGAAGCACAATTTTACATTCTGCAATTACCTATCAAGATAATAGGAGAACAAAACTTTAAACAGTACCATATGAAAGTATTCAGGCAGGCCCTTGCACTACATGCTTTGGTGAATTAATCCATAAATCTGACCACGAAAGAGGTAGGTATAGTGTTTATGGGTTTGGCAAACTCAGCAGATAGAGGATTGGTATCGGTTGACTTAGCAGTTGGGGGGGGGGGGTCCAAATAAGTTTGGGCCCAAAAAAAAGCCTCTTGCACTATGCATTTAAGGACAAAAATAACATTTGTACACATTTCACGGGGTGTTTAGGGTAAAGCACCACAATGGAGCTGACAAAATACATTGTTAAGTGGCTAGGCTAGGTGTGTATGGGCCCAGGATAGCATGCTGGGGAGGTTAGTGAAGGCAAATATGCATGAAGGACAAAAAAGGAGCATTAACAGCTTCCAGCATGCACGAGGACAAAGAGGACATTCACAGCATATTACAATCATGGTAATTAGGGAATAATGAAATAAATACAATACATTAGCAAACATTAAATACATAGAATGTGATGTTAAAGGAGAAAACGTACCTTAATATATTCCTTCTGCGGGACCTGAATGATGGCAGAACAGGTCTCCGGTATAATGATCCCCAGAGCCTGGGGGGAGATGACTGTCAAGAACTTGATGTCTTGCAGACTTCTCCCCGTCGCCAAGTACCGCAAGGTGGCAACGAGCCTCTGCTCAGGAGTGATGGCTTGCCGCATGCAGGTGTCCCACTTCATAATATAAGGGGACAGCAAAGCCAACAGACGGTGAAAAACGGGGTCCGTCATCCTGAGATAATTCCTGAAATCATCAGGATTATTCTCCTGGATCTCCTGCAACAAAGGCATGTGCGAGAATTGGTCACGCTGGAGCAACCAATTCTTCGTCCATGAACTCCTCCTCGCCCTGTTTATGGACTGGACTTGGGTCAAAGAACTCCAACACCAAGCCCTTGCTCAGCACAAACTCTACGACGAGTACGTACCCGCAACATGGCTTGAAAACGGTCGGCTGGTCAGAACGGACTAACAGAACACACTGAAAATCAGAAAGAACCTGAGAAGAAATATTCAGAAGGACTGATAGAATAATTTGTCACCAGGATCGCCTCAACCAAATGGTTTGCTGTCTTCCTGGTGCTAGGGTTCGGCATGTTGTGGACCGGGTGGATAAATTACTGGGAGGGGCTGGGCATGACCCAGCTGTCTTGGTCCACGTTGGAACCAATGACAGTATACATGGAAGGTGGAGGCTCCTTAAGAATCAATTTAAAGAACTAGGCTGCAAGTTGAAGAGAAGGACCTCCAAGGTGATATTCTCTGAAATATTGCCTGTGCCATGCGCAACACAGGAAAGACAGGGGGTGATTAGAGAGCTGAATGCATGGCTAAAGACCTGGTGTAGGGAGGAGGGATTTGGGTTTCTAGAGCACTGGGCTGACTTTTCATTGGGGTGCAATCTATATGCTAAAGACGGTTTGCACTTGAATGGAAGGGGGTCTCAACTAGGGTTGAGGGGGGAGGGTGAACTAGAATTACATCGGGCAGACAGTTCAGTTAGTCAGTTAGGGGTCAGACATATTAATGGAGGGTGGAATGGGGATAGATGGGGGGTGGGTTATGGCTGGTGACAAGAAAGTTCCCATGTTGCAAACAGCCATTGGAAACTATAGTGCCATTTGCACTACTAAAAATGATATGAAAAACAACAGAGCAAAATGTAATAATGCATTAAAGTGTTTGTTCACCAATGCCAGAAGTCTGCCAAGCAAAATAGGGGAGTTGGAAGCTCTGGTGCATGAGGAGAGCTATGATGTAATTGGTATTGCTGAAACTTGGCTTCAATCCTCACATGACTGGGCTATTAATATTCCTGGCCATGCACTCTTTCGGAGAGACAGGGTAAAAAGGGAAAGGTGGCGGCGTCTGTCTCTATGTGAGAAGTGATCTCAAAGAAAGTGTGAAAGAGGACCTGGTTGATGGAGAGTGTGATGAGTCTGAAGCCTTATGGGTGGAACTGCATATAGATGTGCTTAGTTCAAAGTTAATCATTGGAGTTTTTTTATTGACCACCCAATGTTAACGAGGAGGTGGAGACTCAACTCCTTGCACAGATGGAAAGGGCTGCAAGGGCTGGGACAGTGATAATAATGGGGGATTTTAACCACTTCAGCCCCGGAAGGTTTTACCCCCTTCCTGACCAGGGCACTTTTTACAATTTGGCACTGCTTCTCTTTAACTGCTAATTGCGCTTTCATGCAATGTTGTACCCAAATGAAATTTGCGTCCTTTACAAATAGAGCTTTCTTTTGATAGTATTTGATCACCTCTGCGGTTTTTATTTTTTGCGCTATAAACGGAAAAAGACCAAAAAATTGAAAAAAAAAAATGATGTTTTCAACTTTTTGTTATAAAAAAATCCAATAAACGCAATTTTAGTCATACATTAAGGCCAAAATTTATTCAGCCACATGTTTTTGGTAAAAAAAAGTCAATAAGCGTATATTTATTGGTTTGCACAAAAGTTATAGCGTCTACAAACTAGGGTACGTTTTCTGGAATTTACACAGCTTTTAGTTTGACTGTCTCATTTCTTGAGGTGCTAAAATGGCAGGGCAGTACAACCCCCCCCCCCAAAATGACCCCATTTTGGAAAGTAGACACCCCAAGGAAATTGCTGAGAGGCATTTTGAGCGCATTGAATATTTTATTTTTTGTCCCAAGTGATTGAATGACAAAAAAAAAAATATTTTACAAAAAGTTGTCACTAAATGATATATTGCTCACACATGCCATGGTTATGCGGAATTGCACCCCAAAATACATTTTGCTGTTTCTCCTGAGTATGGGGATACCACATGTGTGGGACTTTTTGGGACCCTAGCCACGTACAGGGCCCTCGAAAACCAATCACCGCCTTCAGGATTCCTAAGGGCGTAAATTTTGATTTCACTCCTCACTACCTATCACAGTTTTGAAGGCCATAAAATGCTAGAATGGCACAAAACCCCCCCAAATGACCCCATTTTGGAAAGTAGACACCCCAAGCTATTTTCTGAGAGGCATGTTGAGTCCATGGAATATTTTATATTTTGCCACAAGTTGCGGGAAAATGACAAATTTTTTTTTTTTTGCACAAAGTTGTCACTAAATGATATATTGCTCAAACATGCCATGGGCATATGTGGAATTGCACCCCAAAATACATTCTGCTGCTTCTCCTGAGTATGGGATACCACATGTGTGGGACATCTTGGGAGCCTAGCCACGTACGGGGCCCCGAAAACCAAGCACTAAGCAGTGCGCAGTGATGCTGAAGTGAGGCGTCACCGATGTGAGTGGGTGCAGGTGGCTCGAGACCATCAGCGGCAGGAGAGCGGGGTGAGAGCCCGCTGACACATCGAAGGAAAAACAGTCCCCCAAAATCAAACTCTATCAGAGTCGGGAAGCGGTACCGGAGTTAATGCTTGTGGGCGGCTAGCGTTAACAGCAGAGACACAGATACATAGCCGGCTAAGGAAGCGGAGGAGCTAATGTAATACCTGCTGGTACCGGACAGACCATGTCAGAACAAAACGTCGTTCCCTCTGTTGCTTCCCTCCTCTCCTCTCTTCACTGAGACACTCTGAGAGGACCCGGATTGTAAGGAGGTAGTGTGAGTAAGCAGTCCTTGTTTGCTGATTGCAGGCACGGAGCAGAGTGGCATACCAAACGAGCCAAACAAGGGATCTTTACTGCCCATACATCAGCTGGAGTGAATGCACTTGGAACTATTAAGAGGTTCAGTCCTCAGAAGACAGCCCTCTCCAGGTATGCCATTTTATCCCTAACAACTAGAACTATAATGGTTTTAAGTGTATCAGAACTATGCTAATTGGTCGGATGGTCATATCTTCACATACTCTTACACTTAATAAAGCTACAAGCAAGCAAAGCATAGTAGGAGGGGTGTGATAAATGGCACGGAAAGTGACTGTCCATAGCCACTTAGCATAATAACACTTTAAAAGTAAACTAAAATTGGGCTATGCTCATATGACCATGGACTTTTCTGCCGATGGTGATAGTAACCCCTTTGGAGGGTTAACCCAGTAGATCCTGCATGCTAAAATACTGCTTGAGTGGCTGAACTAAGTGGAGCAGAGCGGAGCAGTTAAGTAATTAAATTAAGTATGGTTCTCTCTGGTGACAATATAGGTTGTTCATAGGACGTCTGTAAATCCCCTGAGGTGTAGGCAGAGCCTCGAGGTAGCTGCAGGAGTCCCACCGGCATCTCTCAAGGGGTTATTATAACCCCTATAGTTTGGAAGGACACATAACCTTGTGATATGCCCCACACTTCTCCTGACCTGGGAAAACAGAGAGGACTTTGAATAGATAAAATAAGATTCTACAGTCAACTAAAGTGATAAAACAGAAACGTGACTGATTATACCATTACTATAATACACAGCTGGTTGGAGTACTATCCCGCTGAAAGCGATCTGAGTCTTCAGACTTTATTGGCTCTTATCAGGAAAGATAAGTCGGGGCGGGCTTTCTCTTAAGGGTGGAGCTATCTGAACCCCTGTCCTCAACCGTTTGCAACCCTGAAAATTCAACACGAGCAGGGGAGATAGAAGATAAAGAAGAAGGAAGGGAAAAAAGGGAATAGGAAAGAAATAAGAAAGGGATAACATGAGAAGTCGGTCACAAAAATCAACAGAGCCCAAGACCTCAAGAGAGAGCCTTAATACCAGTTCAACCCAGAAATACCTCTGCACAAGCACAAAAAGTCCCGGACTGGAAAAAAAAACAAACAAGAACAAAAGAAAAAAAGAAAGAGCAGGAAAAACACAAAGGGGAACAAGCAGAAAAATCTAGTGTGGTGGCGGACCAGGAGGGAGACCTGGATCCCAGCAAAATGGAAGAACAAAGGAACAACTAAATTGGAAATGCTGGATATGTTCACCAAATTAGAAAATGCGACTAAATCAGAGATCGTGAACGTGCGTATGGACATGGGCCACCTTCTAAGGAGAGTAGAGGAGGCAGAGGAAGTAACAGGGAAACGGGCTAAGGAAATAACAGAATTAGAATCACAAATGAGGAAAATGCAAAGTGATTACCAGGATATGCAATACAAGCTGGAAGAACAGGAAAATCAAAGCTGACGCCAAAACCTGAGGATCAGATCCCTACCGGAGCAACAGAGAGAAGACCTGGTGTTAAAAATGAAAAAAATCTTCAACCCAATTTTGGACAGATGGGAAGATGAGGTCCTAAAGATTGATCGGGTGCATAGGATCAGAAAACCTCCAAACTTGAGACAGGAAATACCTAGGGACGTAATTATTAAATTTCATTCGTATGATGACAAAGCAAAGATATGGAACAAACTCGGGACAGCTCCCCCAGTTTACTTTGAGAGCACGGAACTACAAATATTCTCTGACTTATCTGCAGGAACTTTGGCGCGAAGGCGTCAGCTTAGACCTCTAGTGGAAGAACTAAAGAAAGCTAATATTAAATATAGCTGGGGGTTCCCTACATCACTAATAGTAACACAAGAAGGAAGAATGTCTAGGCTGAGGCACCTGGAAGATTTAAAAGACTTCTGTGAAAGCTTGGGTATCCCTATATCAAATATCCCTAGATGATAGCAATAAATTTGCAAGAGCAGTGAGGAGGGTGCGCTACCTGAGGTTGAAATGCTTAGTGGACTTTAATTATAATCATTTTTTTTTTTCTAAGTGAGGAGGGAATTGGGGCAGGGTTTGAAATTATATTATATAATCTAAGATGTCTGGCGAAATGTGGTGTCTAAAGAAAACTAGAGGTTTGGGGGTTCGGTCGATCTCCTGCGCCTGCCCCCTCTGGCCCCCTCCCCTTTTTTGGGGGGGGGGCGGGGTTGGCTGGAGGTATGGGTAGCCGCGATTGGAGCCTCACCCTAGGTTGAAGAGGTGCGTAGGATGGGATCAGTTTGGATTCAAACTTGCGGACTTAGGGTCAAAATATGGCCGGAGATAGAAGGTAGGGGATTGGGGAGTGGGGTGGAGGGAGGGGTTGGAGATGGGTGGGTGGGAGAAGGTCAACCTCGCAAAGGCAAAGGTGGAATTTTTTTGAAAGAACGGTTTTCGTAGGGAAAAGAAGTCTTCTACTAGATCAAAAAATGACTGAGATAAACTTCCTGTCTTACAATGTCAGGGGCTTGAATTCCCCCACAAAGAGGCACAAAATCTTAAAAGAACTCCACGGTTACCAGGCAGGTGTGGTTTTCTTACAGGAGACCCATCTAGCGTTAGAGTCAAATATTAAATTCTACTCGAGAAATTTCCCGACCTGGGTCTACAGTGATTCCCCTATAAAAAGGGCCAAAGGAGTCGCAATAGGGTTTGTGAAGACATGTAATTTCTCTGTAGTAGACAGATTGACAGACCCAGAGGGATGTTTCCTCTTTTTAAAGGGTAACATAGGAGGTAAATTGCTTACTCTGGAAAATGTATACTGCCCTAACAAAAACCCGATTGGTTTTTTAAATCAAGTTTTGAACAGGTTGATGAAGTTCAGGACGGGAGAAGTAGTATTAGCAGGGGAATTTAATTTCTGCCTGAACCCAGCTTTGGACAGTACGTCCCAGGCACAGGGATGAGTAAAGTTTTATTAAAAATGATTGGACGTAAACTGCACCAATGCCAAATTATGGATGCATGGATAGTGCAACATGTAAAAACGCAGGACTTTACTTTCTTCTCCCCTGTGCACAGGACGTACTCAAGACTCGACTACATGATGGTGGACCACAGTTTGTTGGACCTGGTAAGGGAGACGAACATAGAAATAACCACACTGTCCGACCACGCCCCTATTTCGATGCGGATGAGGATTCCGGGGATCCATAAACAACCATACACATGGAGATTAAATGAATGACTTATTAAGAGATGAGGTAGTAGCTGGAAAAATACAGGAAGAATTAAAATTCTTTTATAAGATAAATGACAACGGGGAGACATCGTATGCCACTCTATGGGAGGCCCACAAGGCCTACATAAGGGGGGTCCCGTTGTCAATCGGTGCAGGGAAAAAAAAAGAGAGAATAAAAAAAATGGAAAAACTCATCACCATTCCCAGTGGATGCCTGTTAAGGGGAAACATGTCGGGTGGAGCATGAGCCTGAGACATCACCACGCTGAACAGCTGACTGGTAGACACCGTGGCTGATTCAAACCTACTTTTCTTACCTGCTTGAATTTATGGACTTTTTTCTTGTATGATTTGTTTTTTAAATAAATACTTTTGCTGGAACATACTGCACCATGAAGCCCTCTTGTATTCCTCCTTTCATGAGAATACCCAGATCCTGGCTTTTGTGAGAGTGTCCTGGAGAGTGAAGTTTTTTCCTTGCTGATTCCTGGATAAACAGGTGGATTCCTCTCTGCTTTCAATCACTGTGAGTTCACCTGCCGGCAGGCTAATGCACAAGCGCTTCTGATCTCTATCATTTGAGATCCAACAGATCTGGTAAGCAATTTATGTTTGCATTTTATGCTCCGTATTCCAGATGATTCGAATTAATATGTGTCCTGCTTTCTGAGATTAAGTGAAGGACTTTTACATCTCCTAAATTTTGAAGAATCATTTTGGGACTTTCTGTTTTTTGATTAATTCACTTTTGGTTTTATTCATTTATTTTTTATATCACATGGACTATTTGTTTTTGATGCATCATTCAATTTTTCACATTATTATGTTTTAGAGAATCTGTTCACAACAATATTTATCCTTATTTGTAGGGGTTTCTTTGCATATCTTTTTCTTTCTTAACCACTTGACAACTGGGCACTTAAACCCCCTTCCTAACCAGACCAATTTTCAGCTTTTGGTGCTCTCACATTTTGAATGACAATTACTCAGTCATGCAACACTGTATCTATATGAAATTTTTGTCCTTTTTTTCACACAAATAGAGCTTTCTTTTGGTGGTATTTAATCACCGCTGGGTTCTTTATTTTTTGCACCGTAAAAGAAAAAAGACCGAAAAATCTGTAAAAAAATTAATTTTTCTTCATTTCTGTTATAATATTTTGCAAATTAGTAATTTTTCTTCATATATTTTGGCCAAAATTTATACCGCTACATATCTTTGGTAAAAATAACCCAAATTGGTGGATATTATTTGGTCTTTTTGAAAGTTAGAGTCCAAAAGCTATGGTGCGAATATCTGAAAATTGATCACACCTGAAGTACTGACGGCCTATCTCATTTCTTGAGACCCTAACATGCCAGAAAAGTACAAATACCCCCCAAATGACCCCTTTTTGGAAAGAAGACATTCCAAGGTATTTAGAAAGATGCATGGTGAGTTTTTTGAAGTTGTCATTTTTTCCCACAATTCTTTGCAAAATCAAGGTTTTTTTTTTACTTTTTTTTTTTTCCACAAAATTGTCATATTAGCAGGGTATTTCTCACACACCGCATATGCATACCACAAATTACACCCCAAAACACATTCTGCTATTACTCTCGAGTACGGCGATACCACATGTGTGAGACTTTTACACAGCGTGGCCACATACAGAGGCCCAACATGAAGGGGAGCACCTTCAGGCATTCTGGAGCACCCAGGCTGACTGACATTTCTCTCCTACATGTAAAAATCACCATTTATTAGCTAGAAAATTACATAGAACCCCAAAACATTATATATGTTTTTTTAGCAAAGACCCTACAGAATACAATGGCGGTCGTTGCAACTTTTTATCTCGCATGGTATTTGCGCAGCAATTTTTTTAACGCTTTTTTTTGGAAAAAAACTGTTTTGTGCTTTACAAAAACCAAAACAGTAAAGTTAGCCCAATGTTTTTGCATAATGTGAAAGATGAAGTTACACCGAGTAAATAGATACCCAACATGTCACCCTTCAAAATTGCATGCGCTTGTGGAATGGTGCCAAACTTTGCTACTCAAAAATCCCCATAGGCGACGCTTTAAAATTTTTTACTGGTTACATGTTTTGAGTTACAGAGGAGGTCTAGGGCCAAAATTATTGCTCTCGCTCTACCGATCTCAGCGATACCTCACATGTGTGGTTTGAACACCGTTTTCATATGTGGGCGGGACTTACGTATGCGTTCGCTTCTGCATGCGAGCACACAGGGACAGGGGCGCTTTAAAATTTTTATTTTTTTTTTTATTGTTCATTTTACTTTATTTATTTTAGTTTGATGCTTTTTTCCAAAAAAAAAAAAATTTGACCACTTTTATTCCTATTACAAGGAATGTAAACATCCTTGTAATAGGAATATGGCCTGACAGGTCCTCTTTACAGTGAGATATGGGGTCAATAAGACCCCACATCTCACCTCTAGGCTGGGAAGCCTGAAATTAAATAAAAAAAAAAACGATCCTGGCTTAGATCGTAGCTGTGAGTCGGTAGAAGCGCGGGAGGGGGGGACATCCCCTCTCGCCTCCCGTAAGAACGATCAAGCAGTGGAACAGCCGCTATGATCATCCTTATGGTGTAGGGAATCGCCGGCTGAAAAAGCTGATATCTGAATGATGCCTGTAGCTGCAGGCATCATTCAGATATCCCCGCACAAAGTCAAGGACGTTGTATGACGGCCGGCGGGCGGGAAGTGGTTAAAACGCTTTTTTTTTTTTTTAACACAAAGTTGTCCATTTATACAATATTTCTAACACATAGCATGTACATAGCAAAAATGACACCCCAAAATAGATTCTCCTGCTCCTCCTGAGTACGGCGATACCACATGTGTGAGACTTCCACAGCCTGGCCACATACAGAGGCCGAGTACAGCCGAGCATGGCTCAGCATGGCGGGGTATGGCGGGGTATGGCGGGGTATGGCAGGGCTTTGCAGAGTATTGTGGGGGTATTGCAGAGTATTGTAGGGGTATTGCAGAGTATTGTGGGGGTATTGCAGAGTATTGTAGGGGTATTGCAGAGTATTGTGGGGGTATTGCAGAGTATTGTGGGGGTATTGCAGAGTATTGTGGGGGTATTGCAGAGTATTGTGGGGGTATTGCAGAGTATTGTGGGGGTATTGCAGAGTATTGTGGGGGTATTGCAGAGTATTGTGGGGGTATTGCAGAGTATTGTGGGGGTATTGCAGAGTATTGTGGGGGTATTGCAGAGTATTGTGGGGGTATTGCAGAGTATTGTGGGGGTATTGCAGAGTAATGTGGGCTTTGCAGAGTATTGCACAGCAGAAGGGATGGCTGAGCATGGATGGATGGATGGCTGGATGTCTCTGTGCAGCGCTGTGGGCACTACACATCCAGCCCACAGCGCTGCAGCCATCCATCCATCTCCCTCTCCTCCACAGTGTACCGATCGGTACACAGGAGGGGAGGAGAGGAACCGGTGTCATCAGATGACGCCGGTCTGTTTACATGTGATCGCGCCGTCATTTGACGGCGCGATCACATGGTAAACGGCCGCGATCAGCGGCCATTTGACGGGATCCGTGATGTGCCGGGTCCTCTGGACCCGGCGGTCACGGATGTGCTCGGGGGCGCGCGAGAGGGGAATTCTGGGAGGACGTCATAGTACGTCCTCCCAGAGTTAAGCAACCGCCCTGCAGCCGTCATTCGGCTATGGGCCGGTTGTTAAGTGGTTAATATTGGTTTTAGGTTTTGGTATTTGACCTATAGAGGTGCAACATTTAATCACGCTTTATTTAGTCATATCACTTGTGCACATATATATTTTTGTATATATTTATTATTATATAGTGGTTAGCGCAAATATTCCCTTCTTTTAATAAGCCCAACTACACTGGCATTAACATGTAACACACTTAGAATATGGGATAAGATTCACGCACTATATAGTTGGGATTATAACTCGCCTTTGATATATTTAAAGGACAATGAATTTTTTGAGCCGGGGATGAGGGAGGTGGGAGGGAATTGGATAAAAAAAGGGAATGCACAATTGAAAGATATTATCAAGGAGGGCAAAATAATCACTAATCTCAAAACTTACACTGATTTAATGACGATAGATGCATGGCGGTACTTCCAGCTCACCCAATTTGTTGGAAAACTTCCGAAGCCAGTTAGAGGCGATGAAGACTATAGGCCGTTGGAACAACTATGTACGAGAGAAAAATCAAAAACAATATCTCCCGACTATACAAAATACAGGTGCACAGAGAGGGGCTGGAGGTTCTGCCTTACATCAAGAAATGGGAAGACAAATTGGGACTACACTGCAACAATCACATGTTAGTAAAAATCTGAAAATTGATACATTGTGTCTCGGTCAATTCTAGGATGACTGAGATAAACTATAAATGTTTAGTGAGGTGGTATGCGACTCCAGATAAGCTTAGTAAGTTTCAGCCGGATCAGTCGGCGGACTGTTGGAGAGGATGCAAGGTACCAGGAACTATGGCCCACTTATGGTGGGATTGCCCCATAATGAAGGAATACTGGAAAGGTATTATGCAGTTAATAAGAGAAATCACTAATAAAGAGTTCCACGGGACAGCTGAATCTATCAAACAATACAAAACATCTATTGCCCCGATCGTGTTAAACGCAGCACTAAGCCAGATACCAAAAAAATGGCAAGAAAAGGAAGGTCCCAAAATTCGGGACTGGATTTTCTGTGTGAATGGCATATATAACAGAGAGTTTGGATGATAGGGGTGTAGAACCAGATGAAGAATGTGAACGCAAGGATAACTGGAAGAAGTGGCAAGCATTTAAAAAAAGTGGAGCTATGTTAAGGAGATTACCAGTTAAGTGTAAGAAGGAGAAGAATTGGAACCAGAGGGGAAGAAACCTTTTGCCTTTTATTATTTATTTTTATTTATCTATAAGTTACAAGCGAGGAGGGGGGGGGGTTATGTTCTAAGGGGGGGATAAATATATGATAATATATAGATTTGTTTTCGATGTGTTTTTAGAAAATTTGACTATGTTGTATATAAAAAATAAAAATAAAGATTTAAAAAAAAAAAAATATAATGCTAAGATGGCACAAAACCCCCTCAAATGACCCCATTTTGGAAAGTAGACACCCCAAGATATTTGCTGAGAGGCATGTTGAGTCCATGGAATATTTTATATTTTGCCACAAGTTGCGGGAAAATGACAAACCTTTTTTTTTTTGCACAAAGTTGTCACTAAATGATATATTGCTCACAAAGGCCATGGGCATATGAGGAATTGCACCCCAAAAAAATTCTGCTGCTTCTCCTGAGTACGGGGATACCACATGTGTGGGACTTTTTGGGAGCCTAGCCGCGTACGGGGCCCCAAAAACCAAGCACCGCCTTCAGGATTCCTAAAGGGGGGGACATTTTTGATTTCACTCCTCACTACCTATCACAGTTTTGAAGGCTATAAAATGCTAAGATGGCACAACCCCCCCCCCCCAAATGACCCCATTTTGGAAAGTAGACACCCCAAGCTATTTGCTGAGAGGCATGGTGAGTATTTTGCAGCTCTCATTTGTTTTTAAAAATAAAGAAAGAAAAAAAAATGCATTTTTTTTCCTTTTTTCAATTTTCAAAACTTTGTGACAAAAAGCGAGGTCTGCAAAACACTCACCATACCTTTCAGCAAATAGCTTGGGGTGTCTACTTTCCAAAATGGGGTCATTTGGGGGGGGGGGGGTTGTGCCATCTGGGCATTCCATGGTCTCCGAAACTGTGATAGGCAGTGAGGAGTGAAATCAAAAATTTACTCCCTTAAAAACCCAGAAGGTGGTGCTTGGTTTTCGGGGTCCCGTACGCGGCTAGGCTCCCAAAAAGTCTCACACATGGGGTATCCCTGTACTCAGGAGAAGCAACAGAATGTATGTTGGGGTGTAATTTCACATATGCCCATGGCACGTTTGAGCAATACATCATTTAGTGACAACTTTGTGCAAAAAAAGAATTTAAAAAAAATTGTCTTTTTCCCACAACTTGTGTCACAATATAAAATATTCCATAGACTCGACATGCCTCTCAGCAAATAGCTTGGGGTGTCTACTTTCCAAAATGGGGTCATTTTGGGGGGGATTTGAACTGTCCTTGCATTTTATGCACAACATTTAGAAGCTTATGTCACACATCACCCACTCTTCTAACCACTCGAAGACAAAGCCCTTTTTGACACTTTTTGTTTACATGAAAAAATATTTTTTTTTTGCAAGAAAATTACTTTGAACCCCCAAACATTATATTTTTTTTAAAGCAAAGGCCCTACAGATTAAAATAGTGGGTGTTTAATTTTTTTTTTTTTACACAGTATTTGCGCAGCGTTTTTTTTAAACACATTTTTTTGGGAAAAAACACACTTTTTTTAATTTTAATGCACTAAAACACACTATATTGCCCAAATGTTTGATGAAATAAAAAAGATGATCTTAGGCCGAGTACATGGATACCAAACACGACATGCTTTAAAATTGCACACAAACGTGCAGTGGCGACAAACTACATACATTTTTAAAAGCCTTTACAGGTTACCACTTTAGATTTACAGAGGAGGTCTACTGCTAAGATTACTTCCCTCGATCTGACCTTCAAGGCGATACCTCACATGCATGGTGCAATTGCTGTTTACATTTGACTGACGCTTGCGTTCGCCTTTGCGTGAGAGCAGGGGGGAACAGGGGTGCTTTTATTTTTAAACTGTTCCTTTCATTTTTTTATAATTTTTATTGTTATCTCAGGGAATTTAAATATCCCCTATGATAGCAATAGGTAGTGAGAGGTACTCTTTTTTGAAAAAAACTGGGGTCTATTAGACCCTAGATCTCTCCTCTGCCCTCAAAGCATCTGACCACACCAAGATCGGTGTGATAAAATGCTTTCTTATTTCCCAATGGTGCTGTTTACATCCGGCAAAATCTAAGTCATGAAATGCTCGTAGCTTCCATTTTCTTAGGCTATAGAGATGATTGGAGCCATTCTGGTCTCTGATCAGCTCTATGGTCAGCTGGCCGAATCACCAGCTGCATTCTCGTGTTCCCTCTTGGGACAGGAGAGCCAGAGAAAACCATGGAAGATGGTGGGGGGGACATTCCCTCCCACTGCTTGTAAAAGCAGTCTAGAGGCTAATCAGCTGCTAGGATTGCTTTTACATGAAAGCCGACCGCTGGCTGAAAAGGATGATACCAAGATGATACCTAAACCTGCAGGCATCTTTCTGGTATAACCAGTCAAAGTTCAGCAACATACCAGTACGTTGCTGGTCCTTGTTGGGCATATATTGTAATCTTTTTTTTCATGCAGTCTATGGGCTGAACGAAAAAGAGATTGATCAGTGGGTATGCCCACCATTAGAATACCTCCCTTCATCCACCCACTTCTAATGATGGGCATACATGCACCATTTATATATGCCGAAGCATGGGGGCATCCGCCCCAAAAGTTAGAAGCAAATTGCTCCTCCGCCCCTGCTGCCCCCATGCTTCGGCATATATGCTTTTTTTTTAACTGTGGTGATGAAATCACCTCTGACAGCGCTGGAGTCACGGCTTTATGTATCGTGGGAGCAAACGCTGTTGCTGTCAAGATAAATAAATCCGCGCTGCAACTGAATGGCGTACCTGCTAAGCAAATGATGGTTAACAATAAAACAAATTAACATTACAGTATAACAGTAAAACTTACCATACCTGCAAAGCAAATACAAAAAAAAAACATAGTAAAAAATAAAACATTTTTTTAATGCAACCTGTGCCTAAAATATATATATGCCGAAGCATGGGGGCATCCACCCTCAAAAGGTAGGAGCAAATTGCTCCTCCGCCCCTGCTGCCCCCATGCTTCGGCATATATGCTGAAGTATGTAACTGTGGTGGTGAAATCACCTCCGACAGCGCTGGAGTCACGGCTTTATGTATCATGGGAGCAAACGGTGTTGCTGTCAAGATAAATAAATCTGCGCTGCAGCTGAATGGCGTACCTGAAAACAAAAAAATGGTTAACAATAAAACACAGTAAACAGTAAAGTATAAAAAATTACATGCCTGAAAAGCAAACATGATAAAACATAATAAGAATAAAACATTGCAGAATAGAATACAGTAAAAAAAGAGCAGAACAATAGAGAGAGAATAGAGAGAGAGAACAATAAAACAACTTTTTTTGTTTTTTTTGTGTATTTTTTTTCACATTTTTTTTACATTATTTTTATAACTGTAACTTTTGTAACTGTAACCGGTTCCAGGTTTGGGTCTCTCAAAATGCGATGGCATCTTGGGAGACCCTGCGAAAGTGTGCCTAGTCTGTGCAATGCTGTACCCTACGTTAAAACTCAACTCAGTGTATGGTAGCACTCAAAACATTCACCAATGCAAAGACCAGGATTGTCAGGACAGGAGGGAGAATAATAGCGGGTGTCACGCCTATATCCACGCTTTCTGCAGACACAACATTTTCTTTGGGGGGCTCGTTGGGTAGGGGGACGCGGGAGGACATAAGGAAAATGCCTCTCATGCAGCCGGCTTACTGCATTTGGATTGGGAAGGTGAAGTGGAGCACCGTCTGGAAACAGAAGGGCTCTGACGATCTCTTCCTGGAATTTAAGGAAGGGTCCAGTCCGTCCTGAAGCTCTGTATATCACATGAGCGTTCAGCAAAGCCAATTGAAATAAGTATACAGACACTTTTTTATACCAGTGTCTGGCCTTACGGGCAACTAGGTACGGCGCCAACAACTGGTCGTTGAGGTCCACCCCTCCCATATTTTGGTTATATTCGTGGACACAGAGGGGTTTCTCCACAACACCAGTCACCGTATTAATTTGAATCGTCGTGTCTGCATGAAGGGATGTGAGAACGAAAGCATTCTTATTATCCCTCCACTTCATAATGAGCAAATTATTACACTGCAAGCAGGCTCCCTCCCCCAGCCTAAGACGGGAATCTACAAGCCGCTGGGGAAAGCCCCGGCGATTAGGTCGCACGGTGCCACATGCTCCAATCTGATGATCAAAAAGGTGACTAAAACGTGGCACGCTCGTGTAATAATTGTCCACATATAAGTGGTACCCCTTTCCGAATAAGGGTGACACCAAGCCTCGCACAATCTTGCCAGCGCTTCCTATGTAGCCAGGGGAGTTTGTCAGCTCTTCGTGGCTATCTTTTTCCTCGTAAACCAAAAAATTACATGTATAGCCTGTGGCCCTGTCACAGAGCTTATACATCTTGACCCCGTATCTGGCACGCTTGCTGGGAAGGTACTGTTTGAATGACAAGTGGCCAGAAAACTTAATCAGGGACTCATCAACGCAGACAACTTGATGGGGAGTAAACAAGTCTGCAAAACATTGTTTGAAGTGGTTTACGAGGGGCCGAATTTTGTAGAGCCAATCGTATCCAGAGTCTCCACGAGGACGACAGTGTTCATTGTTGTTGAAGTGCATGAACCGCAAAATCTGCTTATATCGTGCCCTGGTCATGGAGACAGAGAACACGGGCATATGGTGAATTGGGTCAGTGGACCAATATGACCGCAACTCACTCTTTTTGGATATGCCCATGAGGAGGGAAAGGCCTAGAAAGATCTTAAATTCAGAAACCGTAATTGGTTTCCAATCTCTGGCAAGGGAGGACTGGGGAATAGTGGCGATGTGTTGACCAGCGTACAAATTGCTTTGGTCCACAATAGATCTATAGAGATCGTTGGTAAAAAACAGTGAATAAAAATCAAGTGGCGTAAAATCAACTGTTTCCACATGAATGCCGGGTTGGCCAGTGAATGGGGGAAGTACAGGTGCTGCAGAAGTGGTGGGTTCCCAAATAGGATTGGCGAATGCAGCAGGAAGGGCACTATGGGCACGACTGGCCTGTGTTCGTCTTCTTGGTGGCAGCAGGACACTACTTGTGCTTGCCACCTCACCAGCTTGAACTGCACTTATGGGACTCGCCACGTCACCAAGTGTTACTGCAGTGCTGGATGTACGACCAGGGTGTACTAGGCCGCTGGTGCTTGCCAGTTCACCAGAAGGAATAGTGGTGCTAGTACTGCTCTGCTCCATACGAGAGCCCTGCGGTTCTTGCACCTCAACAGCAGAAGAAGAAGTTCGGGGTCTGGTACGCCTGACCTTGGCAGGGAGCACAACTCTGTTGTCAGAGCTATCGGTCATGGAGCCGCTGCTGTCTACAGGTTCGTATTCTGAGCCTGAATCTGACAGATGAGTGACTTCCTCTTCACTATCTGTCATGCTCAGAAACGTGTAGGCCTCTTCACTAGTGTACCTTTGATTTGCCATTTTTGGGTTCTAAATTTAGTGGTACACTAGTGAGACTCCTGCTATGAGTAAGCACTTACGTTAGTGCGAAACGTCAGCTTTATTCCTGTCTGCTGTTACCTTGTAATTGATGTGCATCTTCTTGATAAACAAGGCTAATATATGAGTGCGGCTGTCCAGAATTCATTCCTGTATATTGCTACTAGCAATAGCCAGCACCTACAACCTCCGAACCAAGAAGGATTTATTTATTATTTATTTTATTTGTTTGTACTAAAAAACTGTTAGCGATCGCAGGGATCAGGCCTGACTCTGCAAACGCTGCCGTTATGTGTTTAGTGTTTTGTAAGTTACAGTGATCGATCGATACTGCACTTGGGTGGGCTGGGCGGAGGGGCAAAACGCAGGTGCTAGCAGGTATCTGGGCTGATCCCACTAACACTGTGTTTTTGAGGACCCTAAACTGCTGGGGACGCTAGTATAAATCTGATCGGATCAGATATTGATCCGTTCAGATACTATACCACTAAGGGAGGTGTATGCTGCGTGCGTAGGTGTTAGCGGTACTGGCACTAACCTGACGCTGCCTGGGGCGATGCAGACCCTAAAACTTACGGGCGATTAGGGGGTTAAACCTTTATTAGGTAATAAATGGCAGGTGCCCTGAAACTATAATAAACAAACTAACCAGCATCACCCGTAACAGTTATACGGTGATCACTGGTGAAAGGGTTAACTAGCGGGCAATCAGGGGGTTAAAACCTTTATTAGGTAGTATATGGGGGTCCCTGACGCTATAAAAAGCTGGCGGCGAACCTATATACTTACCTCCCTAACTAGCGTCATCTGTGACACTAATACAGCAATCAGAAAAACGATCGCTTAGTGGCACTGGTGACGGGGGGGTGATCATGGGGTTAAAACTTTATTAAGGGGGGTACCCTAGATGTAAAGGGGCCTAACACTAACTGCCCTACCACTCATAACTGTCACAAACTGACACCAATGCAATAATCAGAAATGGGGGTGATGGGGGGTGAAAAGTGTGCCTGCGTGTTCTACTGGAAGTGTAGTGTTGGTGCAAACTCACATTGATGTCTTCTCTCCTTGGTGCCGGAGCGAAAAGACCGTTAGTTTACTTGTAGGTTAATGTAGTTTACATTACAGAAGCCGAGGAAGCATTTCATTCGCCAGGAGCGATCGTGAGGGGGTGGCCATGAATGAGTGGCCTCCCCCTCACCTCTGATCGCTCCTGATGAGAATCTGACTGCCGCAGGTACCGAGGTGGGGTCCAATTGGACCCCCTGCCCGCAGGCAGGCAGGGACGTACAGGTAAGCCCTTATGCCTGCCCGTGCCATTGTGCCGACGTACATCGGCGTGCGGCGGTCGGCAACTTGTTAACTACCCAGAAATTAATATATAAAAGAGAAATACAGTGCTGTGTATGATATAGGTAGAACAGCAGCCAACACAGCTATAGACCCAAGCAATAAATGTGAATATGAAAGTGTAGCGCTATATATAATATATATATATATATATATATATATATATATATATATATATACTAAAAATATTGAAACCAATGTCAAAAACCTGATAGAAAGGTTATAAACAGAGATGGCAGGTCATAAAATAATAATTTCAGTGAAGAATTCACAATACAAAAGATATATATAGATACGATATGATCATATCCTGTGCAAAATATACAGTACAATATACATGTGCATACTGGTGATGCAATTATGAATGGAAGGGAAATCTCCAAAGTGAATAAAAGTGCCAAAATACCTAACTAGAAATAAATAATAATTATAAGCAGCAGTCCAGGCATATATTGGTGAAAACCAATATATATTAAAGTCCAAAGATATAAAGAAAAACCTTGGACGTCTGGACAGATGTGTGAGACCAACAGCGTTTCAGAAGAGGCTAGAATAGTAAAGAAGCCGCCACCAAGGGTCTTAGGAGGCTTACCAGATGTTGTTGACTTGGGAAGGCTTATGCCACCCAAATCAAAAAAGCTTTTAGACCAGCTGGTTAGAAGAGTACATCTCCTTGGACAGCCACGATGGATCCTAGGTCACACTCCACTCCAGTGACAGGAAGGCTCCACACGTTGGAAGTTTCTTTGTCTCTCTCGGGATTCAGGCTAAAACAACAATAGACTACCTATTGAGATATTGTGCCTGTGGGCGCCCAACTAAATACTTGTGACTACTTCATTTCTCCTGCAAGATCTAGATACACATCTATTAAAGTGACAGGCATAAATATTCGGGATCTTGTGCTGTTGGTGCTTCTGGGGACACAGTGTACCAGACCATATCCATCCCGACGTGTGTGAATACACCACACTCCCAGTCCTCCGACTCTCCCTGAACTGTGGGCTGATTTCTTTTGATTTTAGATACGTTTATGTTCCACAATACAAATTGTTTCGCTCCCAAAGAAGCGTGAAGACACGTGAAACATGTTGAGCATTGAACATCTACATGATATGAATTAATCGATTATGAAGTTGCTATCCAGCCACTTTTTCGGACCGGTTGCTATTTGGGATGGTTATCCATACGTCCGAAGAATTATGTACCTAGATGGTGTTGTATAGCTATCGCTTTAATTTATATACATGAATTGTGTTTTTTTATTAATGTTCTTTTTGTACGTACTTTTTCAAATTAAATAAAATAACCTTTTATAGATAACTTTTTGTACTCGTGCCTAAAAAGTCCAAAGTCCCTCCTTTTGCTTTTTGAATAGTAGTTATAGGACGTGGCACAAGCATATATTCGGTGTATCCACGGTACCACTCTGTGCCACGATACAATTTCAGTTTTGCATTGATTGATTTGGGTGGAAGCACCCGGGCCCATGGTCCCCAGCAGCCGATTGGGGTGTGGGAACCAATAGTGGTTGGTAAAACAAACTTTTTCTTTTTACTAGTAGACATATGATTTTTTCCCCCGAATCTATAGTTCTTCTTTTCACCAGATTTGGTTAATTACATAGAAGGGGTGACCCATGGACTTTGTAGGCACAGCATGGACGGGATATATGTCAGAAATTCAAACCAACTGTAATGTTGACACAGAACAGGAAATCGGAATCAATCAATATATGGCGAAAATGAAGCGCCTTCTGAAAAAGAAGGCCAATCTTTATTGGCATATAGAATTCCTGAATAAATATGTCCGGGAAAACATAAGCCCCTTGGGACTCAGGATACAAATATATCCTTCATTTCAAACCCCAACTCCTGAGTTTAAGGTAGCATGGGAAAACGCACTCACAACCTGTAGTACTAATTTGATGAAACTTCTCATCTCCCAATATCAATCTGAACTTACCACACTTGACCAAGAGATTGTATTGTTACAATCTTCTAATGAGAGTATCAAAACCCATGCTCTGTACATCAAACGATGGCAAGATATTAAGGACTTTGTTACCAAAATAACTAGAGACATCATTTACAAGAAAAAAAATAAGCTTTCCAAGGATAGACTGGCCTTCATGGATGGCTTTGCATATCATTGGCAGTTGCCCTCCCAAAATAAAGGGTCTAGGATAAGACATCATACTTTGAAAAATCAAGGAAATGTACCCTATACCACAGATGATGATACAGAATCTGACTCTTCTTTGTTTTCTTCACAGCCTTCCTCCAGGAAAAGTAACTCTACTACTCATCACTCTCACCTAGGAGCACGTAAGCGGAATCTTGGTTTCAAAAAACGTCCTCCCTCAGAAAATACTTCTTTTCACACTAAACCTTCTCATGATGTTTCTCTAAATTTAGACACTAATGGACATCCACCAGGGAAATACCTGGGAGCTACGGCCCTACAGGCTATCCAGCTTCTTAACTCACAATCACAAACACACAATATGCCGGTGAATGCGACTTTATCTTCCACAGTCAGCGACATGGGCAGACCCCCCTTGCAGGGAGCCACTGCCGCTGAGAACACACAATTAACACTTCAGAACACTTCCAGTAACAATACACCCGTTACACATCTCCGACAAAGTACACTAGATTTACATGTCTCTCAAACGAGAAACTTGCAACTAAATTTTCAGACACCAGATCACAGACCACCCCCACGTAAATGCTAATCTGGACATTCTTAATTTAACTCCATATTCCCTTACTGCTCACCAAGTGGAGGTTCTCCAACTTGGTTTGAGCTTCTGTCCCTCCACGGCAATTGATAAGTATGAAACCATTAAGGACCTATATCTATTCTCTCGGAATCTTACATATAAATTTTTGTTTGATAATGATCAGGCTCGATCTATACAAGATAAACAAATCTCTGAACAAGTCAAAAACTTTACAATGGAGGACTTCCGAGCCCTCCGGGATCTAATGCTATTACTAGACGAAAATGAACAACATAGTCAGGATGATACCCTAGTGGTTTCCAATCCCAGCCCCGGAGCTCCTGTACCTAAAAATCCACTCAGAGCCAAATCTCAACGCTTTCCCGACCTGATGATTAATCCCAGTATCTGGGCCTTCCTGATGGGCACTATCAATGATGTCAAGAAAATGAATGTTATGCCGAAACATAGAAATCTTACTCTGGCTCAGGCACAAGCAATTACACAATTAGAGAACCATCCTGATCTTGTGATCAAACCCACCGATAAAGGCGGGAATATTGTTCTCATGACCAAAGCCGACTACAAACAGATGGTATCCTATGTAACAAGGCATGGTACAGGTGCATTGATTCTACAGAAATTGATCAATACAAAACAGAATTTCTGACTATCATTGGTTCTGCCCATCAGGGAGGCCTCATCGACCAGGATCTTTACAACTTTTTGAACGTACGTCATCCGAGAATGGCCACATTTTATGCACTCCCTAAAGTGCATAAAGATCAGACCAAACCCCCTGGAAGACCTATAGTGTCGGGGATTGGGTCTCTCACGGAAAATGCTAGCCGTTTAGTTGATTCAATACTTTTACCACATGTAATCATCATTACCTTCATACATCAGAGATACACTGGATCTTCTTAAACAGATTGAGGGGATGGTCGTGCCTCCTGATGCCCTGCTCATGACCTTGGATGTTGATGCTCTCTACTCGAGCATCCCTTCCTTCGTGAACAAACGCACCATCGTTGGGACTACTGTGAGTTCATCCTGGAACTTTTGTGATTTATCCTTACGCATAATTGTTTCACATTCAACGAGTCCCACTTCCTCCAGGTACAGGGCATTGCCATGGGCACCTGTTGCGTGCCCACCTACGCCAATCTGTACCTGGGGGGGTGGGAACGTGCGATTTTTTTCGGATGACAATCTATCACATTTCACAGGCCAGGTGATGTGCTGGTTGCGTTTTATCGATGACATATTTGTTGTCTGGTTAGGCTCTATGGAAAGTCTAAACGCTTTTGTTGAGAGATTGAATTGTAATACGTTCAATCTAAAATTCACAGTGTGTAGTGATCAATCTACGATCACCTTCCTTGACCTTGCGATCTGCAAGGACAGCGATGGCCGGTTGGCCTCCACACTGTTCCGCAAAGAAATGGTGGGTAATACCCTGCTGCACGCAGAAAGTGCTCACCCACATACCCTCATACGTAGTATACCCTACGCACAGTACCTTAGACGCCGTAGAAACTGCACATTCATAGAGGACTTTAAACAGCAAGCCAGTTTACTTCGCGACCGTATGAGGGCAAGGGGGTATAGTAAATCACTCCTTCGCCGCGCTTATAATAAAGCGCTGCGACAACCACGGAATTCTCTTTTGTATCAGAACAAAATTCCTAAATCTAACTCCATGGTAAGATATATCACCAAGTACTCCCAACATCATGAAGAAATACGTGACATTTTAACTACACGTTGGTCTCTGCTACGTGAGGACCCAATTCTGGCCAAATACATAACCCCAACTCCAGCCATCACATTTCGTAGATGTAGATCCCTACGGGACAAACTTACATCCAGTCACTATTGTAACGATCCTCCAACACAACTCCAGCCTGAAGGGATCACTAGATGCGGGAGATGCACCCTTTGGCCATGGATCCGCGCAGGTACCCGCTTCAAATTACCTAATGGGGAAGTTTTCACCCCTCACTTTCATGTGAATTGTGAAACTCAGGGTATAGTTTACCTAATGACATGCAAGTGCCAAGCCTTTTATGTTGGGAAAACCATCAGGCAATTTCGCTTGCGTATTAAGGACCACATATACTATTCCGGTGGGGGAAAGATGATCACCTCAGTGAGCAGGCACCTGGATCTGTATCACAGATTCGACACCTTGGTGGTCTCCTTCATCGCCCTTGCGGTGATCCCCAGGAGCCCCTGAGGTGGCGACTGGGACAAACAGATTTTTAGACAAGAAACACTCTGGATAGAACGCCTAAATGCGACCCGGGCATAAATGAAGCTCAGTCCTATAAACCTTTTCTTTGAATCAATATTGCTGTATATAGGTCTCAATCACAGCTAGTGTATCAGGATCCATTGGATCTTGGGGCATTAGTTTGACATTTTCCTTTTGCTGTCCCCCTCCCTTTTCCGGTCCCTCCCTTTCCCCATGATATATATCCATCCCCTCACATATCCCTTACACATCGTTTTTAACATAGTATTGCTGTGCAGGTCTATATCCCTTTAACTCCTTGGTATATATATTTACAGAAAATCCATACTAATAAACAAAACTAGGTGTATATGAAAGCTCAAGTTGAGAGCAAGAATTACATACATATATAAACACTATGGATTCCGAGGTTTATATGAACAAACAGAAATGTTCAAAAATGTTTACTAATGACGACTGTTTAGGATTTTTTCTTTGTATGTTTGTGATTTCTTGTTCCCTGCTGATTCGGTACAGTGCAGTTGGTGTGGGCGCCACCTAGTGGTGGGTTCTTGGCTGCCATGCCGCCCGCCCAGCGTCACACCAGCACCTTAGTGATGCAACGCTTACATCAGCTGGCAATTTCTTATGCCGGTGTCTTGCCGAATAAGTTCCTTCGGCGGATAGGTTCCCCCCCTGTACTGCGCAGGCGCAGCGCCTGCGCAGTACGTACTACTGTCGGCCGCGGGAGATAGCCGAAGCTCAAACGCTTCAATCAGCTGTACACGGCGCCTGCGCTCTGGGTCCAGGTTCCTTCCCCACTATCCAAGTGGACCTAGAGGGGGAATCTAAAAGTGCCGAGCGCAGCGAGGCCGTGCCCGAAGCGTGGCGAGCGAAGCGAGCCCGCGAGGGGCCCTCTTACAGGCGCCGTGTACAGCTGATTTTCAGCTGTTCCGTTTCGGCTATTTCCGCCGGCTTCTACTGCGCATGCGCAGTAGAGGGGGGAACTAATCCGCCGAGCGGAACTTTCTCGGCAGAACACCGGCTGTTGTTGCTTGGGGGGCGTGCGCTGCTTCCTACATGGGAGGCGCAGTCGCTGTCTTTGATGGCGCCCCTAGCTGGATGGCGCGCATGCGCACCGTAAGCGTTCGGCCGGTCCGGATGACGTCACGTCGGCGTAGCCGATTGGTTGACTACGGACGGGACGTACACACAAATAGGACGGTGTCCTATCATGGTGTACACTCCGCTCCAGTGACAGGAAGGCTCCACACGTCGGAAGTTTCTTTGTCTCTCTCGGGATTCAGGTATTTTTTATCGCTATTTAAGCACCTAATGCAAGTGATCCATTATTATTATGTCCTAGACTAATATTCTATGCAGCTGACCCCTTCCTCTGCTCTTCCTTGCATCTTAGGCTAAAACAACAATAGACTACCTATTGAGACATTGTGCCTGTGGGCGCCCACCTAAATACTTGTGACTACTTCATTTCTCCTGCAAGATCTAGATACACATCTATTAAAGTGACAGGCATAAATATTCGGGATCTTGTGCTGTTGGTGAGTGATTTGTATTATAACTATGGTTATCTCACCAACATTCTAGACCTATTGATTACCGTCTTCTAAGTTAGGCGTTTTCTTTTTTATGGGAAGGTGCTTCTGGGGACACAGTTTACCAGACCATATCCACCCCGACGTGTGTGAATACACCACACTACCGGTCCTCCGACTCTCCCTGAACTGTGGGCTGACTTCTTTTGATTTTAGATACGTTTATGTTGTGAGTATTTTATACATACATATTCCCCCTGGGTTTTCTTCTTTTCGTCCCCCCCCCTTTCCTCCTCCCCCCTCCCTTTCCTGCCCTTGCTTTCCCTCATTTTCCCCCTTATTCCCCTTTCCCCTTTTCCCCTTTTTCCCTTTTTCCTTCCCTGTCTCTCCCCCCTCCCTTTCCCTCTCCCTCGGCCCCCCCCTCTCCTCCTCTCCCCCCCTCCCCTTCCCCCTTTTCCCCCTCCCCCCTCCTCCCCCCTTCTCCCTTCCCCTACTTTCCCTTTCCCCCTTTTCTTTTTTCTTCCTTCTTTTCTATCCTTGTCGATTGGGGATATATATACAAAAAAAAAACATATAAAACGAAACTAAAAATACACCCCCTTTTTCTTTGTTACATTTTTTAGTTACTATCCAATACTATGTTGTGTACGCCCCCATGGTAGCCTTTCATCACCTCTTTGGTTTGTGTCCCCACGTTATACCGCACTGTTTCAGCCAGCATGGAATTTTTTGAATTTAGAATATGCGGCGTCATTTTAGATGCCGGTTTTTATGGTTGATATACTAATTTGTTTGCTATGCTATGTATTCTGATAGCCACAATACAAATTGTTTCGCTCCCGAAGAAGCGTGAAGACACATGAAACATGTTGAGCATTGAACATCTACATGATATGAATTAATCGATTGTGAAGTTGCTATCCAGCCACTTTTTCGGACCGGTTGCTATTTGGGATGGTTATCCTTACGTCCGAAGAATTATGTACCTAGATGGTGTTGTATAGCTATCGCTTTAATTTATATACATGAATTGTGTGTTTTTATTAATGTTCTTTTTGTACGTACTTTTTCAAATTAAATAAAATAACCTTTTATAGATAACTTTTTGTACTCGTGCCTAAAAAGTCCAAAGTCCCTCCTTTTGCTTTTTAAATAGTAGTTTATAGGACGTGGCACAAGCATATATTCGGTGTATCCACGGTACCACTCCGTGCCACGATACAATTTCAGTTTTGCATGGATCCTAGGTCAGGACAACAGCTTGGCACCAACGTTCTCCCGTGGCAGCATAAGGATAATGTTCCAATAGGGGGCCACAAACAAGTGTTCACATACCATGCGAAAATGAATGAAAAACTCATAGCTTGATAACGTAAAAACTAATTTTATTGAATGAATATAAAACAGACTCATATGTTAAAGGTCATCAAGAGCATGTAAAGAGCAAATAGCGGTAATTGTAAAGAGCTATTTGCTCTTTACATGCTCTTGATGACCTTTAACATATGAGTCTGTTTTTTATATTCTTTTAATTAAATTAGTTTTTACGTTATCAATGCCAAGCTGCGGTTTCCAAAGCGAACAAAGTCCTTTCTTGTATTAAGAGAGGTATGGACTCCAGAGAGAGAGATATAATTTTACCCCTGTTCAAATCATTAGTAAGACCTCATCTGGAATATGCAGTTCAGTTTTGGGCACCAGTTCTCAAAAAGGATATCGGGGAACTGGAGAAAGTGCAGAGAAGGGCAACCAAACTGATAAGAGGCATGGAGGAGCTCAGCTATGAGGAAAGATTGGAGGAACTGAATTTATTTACTCTTAAGAAAAGGAGAATAAGAGGGGATATGATCAACCTGTTCAAATATATAAGGGGTCCATATAGTGAACTTGGTGTTGAGTTATTCTCTTTACGGTCAACACAGAGGACACGGGGGCACTCTACGTCTAGAGGAAAAGAGATTTCATCTCCAAATACGGAAAGGTTTCTTCACAGTAAGAGCTGTGGAAAAGAGTCCCACCAGAGGTGGTTCTGGTCAGCTCAGTAGATTGCTTTAAGAAAGGCCTGGATACTTTCCTAAATGTACATAATATAACTTGGTACTAACATTTATAGGTAAAGTTGATCCAGGGAAAATCCGATTGCCTCTTGGGGGATCAGGAAGGAATTTTTTTCCCCTGCTGTAGCAAATTGGAGCATGCTCAGCTGGGGTTTTTTGCCTTCCACTGGATCAACTGTGTGTATAGAATCGGGTATATTGGATTTACGATATTTTTTATTTTATTTATTTATTTTTTTATGGTTGAAATGGATGAACTTGTGTCTTTTTTTCAACCTGACTAACTATGTAACTATGTAAGAACGATCTGAAAATCAGAAACGAGCGGACAACAACGCACTGAAAAACAGATACGAACTGACAACACGCACTGAAGAAAAAATACGAACCCACATGCACAAACTGAAGAGCAGTAATGAATTGAAAAGCACAAGGCTGAAAAGCATGAATCGTCTCTCACCAAACTTCTACTAAAACGAGATTAGCAGAAGGAGCCCAAAGGGTGGAGCACTTGGTACTGAACTTCCTTTTTATAGTGCCGTTGTACGTGTTGTACGTCAACGCGTTCTTGCCGATCGGAATTTCAGACAACATTTGTGTGACCGTGTGTATGCAAGACAAGTTTGAGCCAACATCCGTCGGAAAAAAATCCACGGTTTTGTTGTCGGAATATGTCCGATCGTTTGTACAGGGCTTAATGCTAGATGATTTACTGCAGCTATTGACAAAGTGACCAAGCCTAGACCTGACTTGCAGGATGTTCCCATAGCAGGATTGCCCCCCATGTGCAAACCTCTTTGTGGATCATCAACTAGGAGGGATGATGGGCTCACATTAGCTGCTAGTGCAGTGGTGAATGGTGAGGGAAAATTACTGCATGCTTCAATCCTGTCAAATTTCAAATCTGCACAGGTGGCTGAGCTAACTGCTTTGTGTGTTGATTTGGAATTGGCACAGGAGATACTGTAAATGTCTACAGTGATTCTGCCTATGCAGTAGGAATACTGCATAGCTTTGTTCAGCTGTGGGAGGAACGAGGGTTTCAAACTGCAGCAGGAATGTCAATACAACACAAGGATTTAATCATCAGATTGTTAACAGCAGTGCAAATGCCTTTGCGGGTTGCTGTTATCAAGTGCAAAGCTCATACTCGTTCTGATTGTGTATCAAGGGGTAATGCTTTAGCTGATGAATATGCTAAAGGAGCAATCTATGCATACCCATCCAGTGCCATGCCTATGTTGTTTCTGACTGATTTACCTGTTGATTTACACATTTTGTCTGCCTTACAGGGGAACTCGCTTCACAGACCATCCTGGCGCTCTAAAGGGGCTGTTTGTGATGAGGATGGCCTTTGGACCATGAAGGGAAAAGTGGTTGCTTCTCCGACTCTGTTTCCTTGTTTGTTTTCTTTGAGTCATGGACAATGCCATGCCTCAACAGGAGGGATGTGTTGGATTATTAACAGGCACTGGTGGACCCCAGGTTTTCAGATATATGCTGCTAAAAAGATTTGTGAATGTGCTACATGCCAAACCCATAACATTTGGAAGCCAATACCTACCCCTATGAAGCACATTCCACATACTGAAGAGCCATTTAAAATTGTGCAAATTGACTTTTCAGATATGCCCCCTTGTGGTCGGTTCAAGTTTTTGCTGGTTTGCGTGGATCAATTTTCGGGATGGGTGGAGGCTTACCTGACTGTGAAAAATGATGCCAGAACTATAATAAAATGTCTCACTAGAGAAATGCTCCCTAAATTTGGTATAGGGGAAATATTCTCCTCGGATAGAGGAACACACTTTGATAATAAACTCATGGCAGAGGTGGTAAGCATTCTAGGAATGAAACAGCAGTCACACACCCCATATAGGCCGCAGGCTAGTGGTTTGGTGGAACGCAGTAATCAATCTTTAAAGATACTTGGCAAAGTTGACAGCTAATGGAACAAGTACATGGGTAGAAGCTCTCCCAATAGCACTGACTGCCATTAGAGCCACTCCTAAAGACAATGCAGCCTATACAGCTGTAGACTGTGACATTATTAAGTGGTCAAGATGCCATGATTGACTATGCAAAAATTGGCAAATGTGTTTTCTGATACTTTTTCCAGAGCCAAAGCAGGATAACCTGTGGACACAAGTGCACAGACTCACGGAATAAGTTTGGGATATTGGATCAAGAATCACACACCGTTGACCACTTTATCTCCCAAGTGGAAAGGACCATTTCAAATCATTCTTGTGTCCCCTACTGCAGTAAAGCTGAAGGACTACACGTACTGGGTGCATGGTTTGCATTGTAGAAAAAAATGTAGCTCCTGTGGACAATAGAGTCCAGGCTTCAGTGGGCAAGTATTGTTCTGTTCCTTTACCTTACAGGTCACCTCCACTGACCTTTGCCCGAGCAAGAAGATAATATGAATCTTCAAGGACCTAAACTTGATGTAGGCCTCTGGGGCATCATTCTCTGTGGTGGGACAGTGGTATGGATTACAGTTATGACATATGACTGGATCCAACAGGAAGAACATGGTAAGATATCTGGTACCTTCTCAATAAACACAACCATATAGCATACTTTGAATCTAGCCCTGAGCACTGTTTAAGAAGTGAATTGAATGAGTACCATGACCAGTATGCTGAACCTTTTCATAACTTCTTTGTATCTATGCATCTACAGGCTGCGAAGAAGTTGAACATTAGTGATTGCTGGATATGTACACATGCACCTCATACCAGACTATACCAGACTATGCCATTACTTGTTGTTTCTAGTGGTTTGCAGGACATAGAAGATGCACATTTCAGTGATGTTAGTATCTCACTAACTGACAGATCCATTTCTCTTTTGTTATATACAAATTTTTCGATGAAGCCACCTGCAGTATGCATTAACTTTACACGAATAGACTCGCTTGAACTGTTAGAGAAGGGTTTTCAGAGTACCACCAAGAACATTGGTAACTCTAACTGCATGAAAGGAGCTGCAATAAGATATTGGTTTGATGGAAAGGATACTGCTTGCAGCACGGACAGATACAAGCAACTACAGGATTTAACACTCTAGACAAAACAATTTAAAACTGCTGATGTGTTTACAAGGGTATAATTTCAAGAAAGCCTGTTCTGCTCCACCAGGGTATTATTTCATCTGTGGTAAAAAGACTTATACTTGGGTTCCATTAAATTCAATAGGTGTTTGTTACTTTGGTAGAGTTGTACCCGCTACTTGGAAAATGATACCCGCTACTCAGAAATGATACAAAGGCTGAGGATGCCAACATTTCCCATATAGAAAAAGTGCACCAGTTAAAACTAGGTTTTTGGAAAGGGCATACTGAGACTGCTTGGGTTGGAGGAAGCTGGGAGAGCTGGCTCTCATGGCTCAATCCCCTCAACTAGTTTTCAGGCCTTGGAGGTTGGCTTTCTGGCATATTACACGGCATATTATATACAGTTGGATTAATTGTACTTATGATCAACTGTGCACCAATAATGTGCAAATGATGTTTAATAATAATCGCAAATGCTTGTGCTAATACTCATCCTTCTGAGCCCCTAAGGTCACGCATGATGACTGCCTATGAGATGGTGGCCCATATACCTGAAGGACGCCCTAAAGACACAGAGGAAGTCTAATACAGAAGAATTTGAACAACAGGAGGGGCTGTTAAGATACAGAATATCCGGAATCTGCAATTATGAATCTTCTGAAAGACTCCTGTATTCCCCCTTATATTGAACTGTTTGCTTCTAAAAAATATATTTGAAATAGAATGTTCCAACTGTTAGACCCCTTTCACACTGAGGTGTTTTTCAGGCGCTTTAGCGCTAAAAATAGCGCCTGTAAACCACCTGAAAGAAGCCTCAGCTGCAAACCCAGTGTGAAAGCTGAGTGCTTTCACACTGGGGCACTGCGCTGGCAGGGCGTCAGAAAAAGTCCTGCAAGCAGCTTCTTTGGAGCACATTAGGAGCGGTGAACTCACCGCTCCTAAAGCGCCCCTGCCCATTGCAAACAATGGAGCAGCGCTGCTATACCACCGGCAGAACGCTGCTGTAGCGGCGTTTTGCAGGTGGATTTAACCCCTTTTCGGCCGCTAGCAGTGGTTAAAACCGCCCCGCTAGCAGTCGAATAGCGCCGCTAAAACGACGGTAAAGCGGGGCGGCACAGTGTGAAAGGGCTCTAAGGTATTAGGCAATCCTGTTTTGTTGAAGGAATTGCAAGGTGCTGCCAAGTGATGTGTGTACTACTGGCTGCACATCGTTCCTTTCCTGGGAAAGCGCTATTATCACAAAAAGTCCCTTTTGGATGAACCTCTCTTGTGTAATCATAAGATTGATATAGTATGACAAGTAAAATTACTCATACAATGAAAAGTTTTCCTCTTAAGTGGGATTTTGGAGGGCGGAAGTCTCAAATAATATATCAAAAAGTATAAAAAATATATATCTTTTATTATATCAAAAAATTAAAAATATGACATATATTATATACAAAACGATAATGGGAACAAAATGGATGCCACAGTTTGCAATTGATAATAAAAAGACATACAGTACAAATCAGGAGAGCTGCAATTAACCCACAAAACGCTATTTCAGCAAGCAGGAGCTAGTTGGAAGTGCAGGCCCAACGCGTTTCGAGGTTTTTGTAATGGTTATGACCTCTTCTTCAGGGGCTGGAGATGAGATATATATCTTTCTAGAGGCCACATCATAGAAAAGAACAGAGAAACATACAGTGAAACACATTGTAAATCAACAGTATTACTCCATATGCGACTATTTACAGCATAAAGACAACGTAATGTAAAAAAGGCATTCTAACCATAAAAAACAGCATCACATGGCAACCGATTGGAGAGGGGGAAGGGAGGAAACTGTCAGCCACCGGGGTCCAAACCCGAAAATCATTGCCGCCACCACAAGACCAAAATCATCAGCGGAACATGATCGGACACAAAGGGCGTCACGTCCGTCAGCCGAATGATGAGTGATCTAATGGGCTGGAGACCAGAGGGAGTATAGGTATTAGTCTATCATCCAAATAAAGTGCCTTTTTATTTGGTTGCATACCATTCCTTTTAATGAATTTGGAAAAACAGGAGGACTTTAATAAATATTTGCTTAAATACATACCCGTTAAGTACATGAAGACTGCCAAGGTCCCTATTCCATTATAAGGAATAATTATCCGTCAACTGACACCATGCCAGATGTGTAGGATAGATGAAAGGTGTTATACACTAAAAATTATAAAGAGAGAATGTATTGTTCAGATGAGTGTTTCCATCCCAAAAATACAGACCTACATAGGTAGGATAAACATACCTAGTATTAGATGATTAATCCTTACGCTGGCTCACAAAAGAAAGTGGTCTGTGACGGCTGTTAGCCGGCAGAGGCCACAGTGTAGGAGGATACAATAATAAAGCGCCTATGTTCAGCGGCTGCAATGGCGAGAAAAAAGGGACATAAATTGAAATAATTAATAAATTCTCTTGGGTGTATTTCAGAGCAAAAAAAAAAAAGTCCTGACTGGAAAAATTAGTCCTGGTGCTCAGTGTATGTGTATATACACTGCAGCTCCAAAAGACACTGCAGGCACATTTAGAAGATAGGGTGAAGGGCTATGATGTTTACCTTAGCAGATCCTGGCAGCTGCACACTCAGTCACGTGTCTCCACCAGTGTGTGAGCTGACAGCCTGAACTGTAGTTTAAATAGTGCTGCTAATTAGCAGCATAGGATGAACAGCTGACTCCACTGGGAGCAGCGTCATCCCTGACAGGAGGAGACGCCCTCCGAGTCCCCGGCACGCAGACCAGCCCCCCCCGCCCCACACACGGGTCCAATCCAGGGGCGAGGCATCACATCCTGGAGAGAGGAGGAGACCCATGCTGGGAGGGGACTGGCGTCCGCGTCAGGCACCCATGGCGCGCTGGTCGCCACGGCAACGGGATGGACGCATCCCGGCCATGGACGATCATATACAGGGAGGCCAAAGTAATGCCAAACTGAAAGTGGCAGCCTTGGACCCCGTGCGCCGAGTGTCAGACCGGAACGCCGACGGACAGGATCTCTTCAGGCCGCACCGATCCCAGACTCAAAGCCCCAATGGTAAAGACAGCCTCGTCCCTACAGCGCAAACACAGGGCGCTATATTAACCCATGGGTGGCCATGTGGGGAGGACAGAAGAAAAGGACAAAGAGGGGAATGAACAGGCAGGAACAAATGGCTGAAACCAGAGCTATAGAAAGAAAAGAGATGAAGAGGGGGAAGAGAAAAGGAGATGAATAGAAATGAAAGTACATCCAGGCATATCACTAGCGACAATGTATATAAATACACTTGTGACATGTAAAAGACAAAAGGGGGGGAAAAAACAACAATGTTGGATCACTTATATTGTCACCACGCTTATCCAACTGATGGTATTCACTACCTAACCAAAAAATGTCCCAATACTGCTCATTCTACAAAAATAGGGGGGTATTCACGCCGGGGGGTTCCCACTCAGACCCCCCTGAAGTGAAACCCTCCAGAAAAGTTCTGAATGATGTGGTTTCGTTAAGGCCTGGTGCCCTGGTGGCCTGGAGACGAAAAATCCACTTTTGTTCTTTTTGCAGCAGAATTTTGTTCCAGTCCCCCCATGCAACCCTGGGTGGACACGGTCCAAAATTAAAAAAGACAACTTGGGAAATATACCAGAGTGAAATGTGGAGACGTGTCTGCCCAGAGGTAAACTGGGGTTGCACGTCTTCATAGAAATTATATGTCGTAAGCTCGCCGCCAAAATTCTTGGTTCGTCTTACCGACGTAGTAGCATGCGCAATCGCACATGAGAAGATATACCACACCGAATGTTTTGCAATTAGCTAAATGTTTCGGTGTGTATTTGCAGCCATCGGGTAGTTTGATATTTGGTTTGGTATTCATAAACTGACAATATGGGCACCCGCCACATCAAAAGGTTCCGAAGCGTTTGCACGGGTCCCGCTTTCCTACCCCCCCCACATATTCGCTAGACACCAAGTTATCCTTAATAGATCTGGCACGCTTGAAAGTAAATGATGGTTTGTCTTGTATGTATGGACCAATAGTAGTATCCAAATTCAAAACGTGCCAATAGCGTTCAATGATGTTTTTGACAGTTTTGTGTTGATTTGAAAACTTGGTAATAATGCGAATGGGGTTAGTGTTCTTCTTTCTTCTTCTTCTCCTTAGATTCCGTACTGAAAATAAGTTCATGTCTCGTTTTCAGACATGCACGTTTGAACGCCCTCTTCAGGCATTTTTTAGAGTACCCGCGTGTCAGGAGTCTCTCCCTCAGCAAATTGGCCTCGTGTCTGAAGACTTCATCACTGGTACAGTTACGCCTGACACGCAGGTACTGACTGTAAGGAATACATATAATGCATACCAGCCCCTTGTCGTGGGGTATCGAACTATAAAGAGCTTCCACATCCAGCGCTACCAATAACGCACGCAAACTTATCCTTAAACAATTATATTCAAAAGAAGTACCCAAGGAACCCACCTTTAAGTCACAGGAATTAATTGCATTGGATAATTTGATGTCACTTCTGGACGATAATGAACCACCCGATCTGATCGATCAGATCGACCTGGAGCATTTGCTTGGCCGATTTGATCAATCCGATCCCCCCCAACCTTGTACCAAGTCATTTAAGAAAAAATCGGATAAATTTCCGGCTCTCAATACTAGCTCTAACGTATTGGCATTCGTCAAACTAACGTGCAATGAGATTCGAAAGATCGGCACCTGCTCCAAAAAACAGCCCAATCTAACAAGAAGAAAACTAATCCCATTCGCATTATTACCAAGTTTTCAAATCAACACAAAACTGTCAAAAACATCATTGAACGCTATTGGCACGTTTTGAAATTGGATCCTACTATTGGTCCATACATACAAGACAAACCGTCATTTACTTTCAAACGTGCCAGATCTATTAAGGATAACTTGGTGTCCAGCGAATATGTGGGGGGGGTAGGAAAGCGGGACCCGTGCAAACGCTTTGGAACCTTTCGATGTGGCGGGTGCCCATATTGTCAGTTTATGAATACCAAACCAAATATCAAACTACCCGATGGCTGCAAATACACACCGAAACATTTCGCTAATTGCAAAACATTCGGTGTGGTATATCTTCTCATGTGCGATTGCGCATGCTACTACGTCGGTAAGACGAACCAAGAATTTTGGCGGAGAGCTTACCGACATATAATTTCTATGAAGACGTGCAACCCCAGTTTACCTCTGGGCAGACACGTCTCCACATTTCACTCTGGTATATTTCCCAAGTTGTCTTTTTTAATTTTGGACCGTGTCCACCCAGGGTTGCGTGGGGGGGACTGGAACAAAATTCTGCTGCAAAAAGAACAAAAGTGGATTTTTCATCTCCAGGCCACCAGGGCACCAGGCCTTAACTAAACCACATCATTCAGACCTTTTCTGGAGGGTTTCACTTCAGGGGGGTCTGAGTGGGAACACCCCGGCGTGAATACCCCCCTATTTTTGTAGAATGAGCAGTATTGGGACGTTTTTTGGTTAGGTAGTGAATACCATCAGTTGGATAAGCGTGGTGACAATATAAGTGATCCAACATTGTTGTTTTTTCCCCCCTTTTGTCTTTTACATGTCACAAGTGTATTTATATACATTGTCGCTAGTGATATGCCTGGATGTACTTTCATTTCTATTCATCTCCTTTTCTCTTCCCCCTCTTCATCACTTTTCTTTCTATAGCTCTGGTTTCAGCCATTTGTTCCTGCCTGTTCATTCCCCCCTTTGTCCTTTTCTTCTGTCCTCCCCACATGGCCACCCATGGGTTAATATAGCGCACTGTGTTTGCGCTGTAGGGACGAGGCTGTCTTTACCATTGGGGCTTTGAGTCTGGGATCGGTGCGGCCTGAAGAGATCCTGTCCGTCGGCGTTCCAGTCTGACACTCGGCGCACGGGGGCCAAGGCTGCCACTTTCAGTTTGGCATTACTTTGGCCTCCCTGTATATGATCGTCCACGGCCGGGATGCGTCCATCCCGTTGCCGTGGCGACCAGCGCGCCGCGGGTGCCTGACGCGGACGCCAGTCCCCTTCCAAGCAAGGGTCTCCTCCTCTCTCCAGGATGTGACGCCTCGCCCCTGGATTGGACCCATGTGTGGGGCGGGGGGGGGCTGGTCTGCGCACCGGGGACTCGGAGGGCGTCTCCTCCTGTCAGGGATGACGCTGCTCCCAGTGGAGTCAGCTGTTCATCCTATGCTGCTAATTAGCAGCACTATTTAAACTACACTTCAGGCTGTCAGCTCACACACTGGTGGAGACACGCGACTGAGTGTGCAGCTGCCAGGATCTGCTAAGGTAAACATCATAGCCCTTCACCCTATCTTCTAAATGTGCCTGCAGTGTCTTTTGGAGCTGCAGTGTATATACACATACACTGAGCACCAGGACTAATTTTTCCAGTCAGGACTTTTTTTTTTTTTTTTGCTCTGAAATACACCCAAGAGCCTTTATTAATTATTTCAATTTATGTCCCTTTTTTCTCGCCATTGCAGCCGCTGAACATAGGCGCTTTATTATTGTATCCTCCTACACTGTGGCCTCTGCTGGCTAACAGCCGTCACAGACCACTTTCTTTTGTGAGCCAGTGTAAGGATTAATCATCTAATATTAGGTATGTTTATCCTACCTATGTAGGTCTGTATTTTTGGGATGGAAACACTCATCTGAACAATACATTCCCTCTGTTTTTACTATGCTGCTCTCTCTCTCTCTTTATAATTTTTAGTGTATAACACCTTTCATCTATCCTACACATCTGGCATGGTGTCAGTTGATGGATAATTATTCCTTAAAATGGAATAGGGACCTTGGCAGTCTGCATGTACTTAACGGGTATGTATTTAAGCAAATATTTATTAAAGTCCTCCTGTTTTTCCAAATTCATTAAAAGGAATGGTATGCAACCAAATAAAAAGGCACTTTATTTGGATGATAGACTAATACCTATACTCCCTCTGGTCTCCAGCCCATTAGATCACTCATCATTCGGCTGACGGACGTGGCGGCACTGATTTTCGGGTTTGGACCCCAGTGGCTGACAGTTTCCTCCCTTCCCCCTCTCCAATCGGTTGCCATGTGATGCTGTTTTTTATGGTTAGAATGCCTTTTTTACATTACGTTGTCTTTATGCTGTAAATAGTCGCATATGGAGTAATACTGTTGATTTACAATGTGTTTCACTGTATGTTTCTCTGTTCTTTTCTATGATGTGGTCTCTAGAAAGATATATATCTCATCTCCAGCCCCTGAAGAAGAGGTCATAACCATTACAAAAACCTCGAAACGCGTTGGACCTGCACTTCCAACTAGCTCCTGCTTGCTGAAACAGCGTTTTGTGGGTTAAGTGCAGCTCTCCTGATTTAAGCTCTATGTCTTTTTATTATCAATTGCAAACTGTGGCATCCATTTTGTTCCCATTATCGTTTTGTATATAATATATGTCATATTTTTAATTTTTTTTATATAATAAAACATATATATTTTTTATACTTTTTGATATATTATTTGAGACTTCCGCCCTCCAAAATCCCACTTAAGAGGAAAACTTTCGATTGTATACGAAAATAGGGATGCGGACGGATTGTCTCCTTCCATAAAGTCCCTGTCACCATCCTTTTGTCCTAAGTAAAATTACTCATAACCCAGAGGTCCAGATGACCATATGTAATGTAGAAATAATTAGTTAAGGATGACTTGTGCTTTGGGACCATGCCATGCATAGACAATCATTTTGTGATTTCTTTATAAAATCTGAAGTGATATTTGTATCGGGACCACACCCCATTGAGCTGTGGTCCAGTGTACGCTGCATCCATATGTATTATTCTTAAGTAAACCCATACTTGCAAAGAATGCTGCTGGATAGTTGGTGTCTTTCATTTCAAAGATTGTTCTAATGGTTGAACTTAACACTACGATATTAAAGGAGAAATCATTCCAAACAACACTTGAACATAGGGACAAGTAGTAACAGTCACACAAGTCAAAACTCCAAAGTTGTGACAGTTATGAACAGGGGGACAATGAGCAATTATCAGGATTTGGGCCTTATGCAATTTCCCACTCCTTGTCAGCAAAGTGCACTGATATGAACTATCACCTTTCAGCAGCTGACAAAAAAGGAGAGCCACAAAATAATGTCAAGCTTAATACCCTAGTAAAAATCCCAGGTGAATTACGGGAAGATTGTGAGACACAGGAACAGAAAAAGAAAGTTAGAGCAGCAAGGCAGGGAAAAGCCATGCTGGATTTAAAGTGGAAGTCCATGCTAAAACTAAAATCCCTGCATCTATAGGCACCAACATTCTAACACTAACCTATCTAGCCCTGTAAAGGAAAAATCAGTATACATATCTTTTCTGCAGGCGATCCGACCTGATCCCATGCTGAGCTGTCATCTGCGGCTTTCCTGTGTGGGCGGGTGCAGAAGACACGTCCATCAACAGAAGCCCCATAGTAAGTCTATGGGTGACGTCACTTCCCATTCATTTCACACCTGTTGTCAGCCATGTCCTCTGCAGAGCTTCCGCCACCGGAGATTGGATCGGATCGCCTGCAGAAAAGGTTTAAGGAAGGAAAGTCTCCAGGCAGAAGGGACACTTTGTGCCCCTTTGACGGAAAAGGATGTAAAATTTAATTTTACTGGGAAAAGTTATAGTAAGTGTGTGGGAAAGACTCCGCTGATCTTTGCTGCCTGTTGGATGGCTAAGTGTCAGGGCTGGGCTCAGCCCTTCCTTCTCTGAGCTGGCCACTCAGCTGTCAGCTAATTGCCAGCTCCTATCTCTCCACAGTGACTCACCTGCTGATGATATCCTGCTAGTCAGTCCTGCCTACTTAAGCCGTCCAGCCCAGATGATCTCTGCCTTTGCCTTGGTCAGCATCACAGAGACTATCTCCTGTGTTCCTGTTAAAGACTTGCTTGGCTGACATTCCTTTTGGCTCCAGATCCTACTTGCTGTTCCACTTCGCTGATCCCTGGCTCCTGAATTTCTGGCTTGTCTGACTATCCGTTCCGGTTACCAAACTTTGGCTATGTTTTGACTATGTTTGTTCTATTTACTTTTATTATTAAATAAGTCTGATTTAACTGTATTTCTGTCTCAGTCTGATTCATGATTTCTGACAGTAGGCGAAGGCCATGAATGCAGAAGATGCAGTCAATCCACTGGTTGGTAATATTTTTCCAGATTAGATGAGCAGGATCACCACATGGATCAGTTTGCCATGGCGTTACAAATGCTCCTGAGTCACGCAGCTCACCTGGAATCTCCCACTGTGGCTGCTCCGGTACAACATGTGTTGCTGCTGCTCCAGTCTCTGTGCAGGCACCCACCTTGAGTATTACCTCTATAAGAGGTATGTCTGGTTCCGCTTCCCCAGCGATTTGGGGGTCACCCAGACCAATGTAGAGGGTTTCTCAACCAAGCTGAGATATACTTTGAGATGCTGCCCCAGGAGTTTCCCACGGACAGAGGTAAAGTAGGTTTCATGATATCTTTGCTTTCTGAGAGAGCCTTGGCCCGGGCAAACCCTCTATGCGAGACGCAAAAACCCGTGGTCCTGAGTTAACCAGAATTTGTGGCTTCCTTCAAAAGAGTATTTGACGTTCCCGCACGCTCCGCTTCTGCTGCCAAGAGCCTCATGTCCATCAAACAGTGTACAAGAACTGTTGCCGATTACACCATTGAATTCCGTACTCTGGCAGCATAGGTTGCTTGGAACAATGAGGCCCTCGTGGCTGCATTTTCTCATGGTCTCTCGGATACCATCAAGGATGAGATGGCAGCCTGAGATATACCCACTGCGCTAGAGAATTTGATGACGTTTGCCATCCTCATTGACTCCAGACTAAGAGACTCTCTTTTAAGGAGCGCTTGCGAAAGCCTCCAGTACATTTGTCTCCAAGCTTTGCAGTCCCACCCTTGCCTCCCTCACCTCTCATGCCTCCTGGTACTGAGTCGGTCAGTGAAGGTGAACCCATGCACTTGGGCTTCACGCGTCTCTCTGCAGATGAGAGAACCCTTAGGAGGAGGGGGAGATTGTGCCAGGCAGGTCACTTTTTGAAGTCTTGTCCTACCCATCCAGGGAACGCCCGAACCTTGAGGTTCTGTCACAGACAGACCTTAGGTGGCGTTGTTTCGTCCCCAGTTAACCAGGAGGATAAGCCCCTGGTTTCGGTTACCCTTTCTTGGGCTGAGTCGTCCATCGAGTTACAGGCTCTAATCGACTCTGGGGCTGCAGGCCTGTTCATTGATGTTGCCTTTGTATCGAAGCACTTGATTCCGCTGCAGCTGCAGGACACTCCACTTGCCATTGAGGCTCTTGACGGGAGACCTCTACAGCCTGCCCATGTGACTCATGAGACTGTTCTGTTGTCCATGGCCGTAGGGGCTCTTCACCATGAGATAATCCAATTCCAAGTTAGTTCCTCACCTAAGTTTCCACTGGTTATTAGTTATCCTTGGTTACAGAGGCACAACCCCTCTTTTGATTGGCTCCGTGCTGAGGTCCTCTCCTGGTTGCCACAATGCAGTAAGAAATGCTTCCAGAAGGTAGCCAAGGTCCTGTGCACCTCTTCACTCTCCTCCCTGCCAGAGGAGTACCGTGATTTTAGCAATGTCTTTGACAAAGGTCAAGCTGGTAGTTTGCCTCCACACCGGTCGTATGATTGCGCAATTGACCTTCAATCTGGTGCTAAACCCCCTCGTGGCCACGTTTACCCTTTGTCAGTCTTGGAGGATAAGGCCATGGAGGAGTATGTGTCAGAAGCACTTTCTTGACGTTTCATCCGCAAATCCTTGTCTCCTGCTGGTGCTGATTTCTTTTTTGTGAAGAAGAAGAGTGGTGAACTCCGACCTTGTATTGATTATAGGGGTCTCAATCGTTTTGCGATCAAGAATGCCTATCCAATTCCGTTGATTACGGAGTTATTTGACCTCCTCAAGGGAGCAATGGTTTTCATGAAGCTTGATTTGGGAGGGGCATACAATCTTGTGAGGATTAAAGAGGGTGATGAGTGGAAAACTGCGTTTAATACCAGAACAGGCCATTATGAGTACCTCGTAATGCCTTTTTGGCCTTTGTAATGCCCCAGCAGTTTTCCAGGAATTTATTAACGATGTCCTCCTAGATTTGTTGCAGTTATGTGTGGTGGTTTATCTCGACGATACCCTCATATTTTCCAAGTCCCTGGAGAGCCACCACACAGATGTCTGTCGTGTACTTCAGAAACGTATGCCCTGTACACACGGGCAGACTTTTCGGCAACAAAGGTTCGACAGTCTTTCTGACGGACTTTCGACAGACTTTTGACAGACTTCCGACGGACTTTCGAACGAACGGGCTTGCCTACACACGATCACACCAAAGTCAGACGGCTTTGTACGTGATGACGTACGACCGGACTTAAATAAGGAAGTTCATAGCCAGTAGCCAAAAGCTGCCCTAGCGTCAGTTTTCTACCGTTAGACTAGCATAATGATGAGCGGATTTCTCGATAGGAACTGGGTCCGGCGGAGTTACGACGTAAACATTTGAAACATGTTCCAAATCTAAAATCCGTCAGATTTTCGAAAGAAACAGTCCACTGAAGGTCCGATGAAGTCCACACACAGTCGGATTGTCCGCCGGATTTGGTCCGTTGGACCAGTCCGGTCGAAAAGTCCGCTTGTGTGTACAGGGCATAAGAGAGATTAATCTCTATTGTAAATTGGAGAAGTGCGAATTCCATTGTTAAATTCCTGGGTTATGTCATTTCCACTGCTGGTTTTTCGATGGACCCAGAAAAACTTTCAGCAGTCCTACATTACCTTTTATCCTTGAGGCTTCTGAGACTGGAGCTGGCTCCCTTCTGTCTCAACGTCCTACCTCTGAGAGCGCTATGCATCCGCATGGCTACTTTTCCAAGAAATTGTCACTTGCAGAGTGCAATTACAAGATTGGTGACAGAGCGCTGTTAGCGATCATTTTAGCCCTGAAAGAATTGAGACATCTCCTCGAAGGTACCACTGTGCCGGTTCTCATTCTTACTGACCATAAGAATCTCACATTCTTGTCTGATGCTAAACATCTCTCTCCCAGAAGGGCGTGATGGGCTCTTTTCTTGTCAAGTTTCAATTACATTGTCTCATTCTTACCCGGTACTAAGAATGTAAGGGCTGATGCTTTGTCACAACCATTTCCTCCACTTCCAAGATGGAGTTGGTTTCGGTTCCTGTGATTCCTCCTGATCGTATTCTGGCTACAGTTCGCACCAGTCTCACTTCTCCTTTGGGTGACAAAATTCTTGCTGCTCAGGTCCATGATCCTCCTTAGAAACTTTGTGACTGCTGCTTTGTCCCAGAGAGTCTCCGTCCTGCCGTGCTCCAGACTTACCATTCTCCCAAGGCTGCTGGCCACCCTGGGAAGAATCAACTCTTTTGGGCCATTTCACAACAATTCTGATGGCCTAGTCTACGTGCTGATGTAACCGCCTTCGTAGCTGTCTGTTCCATGTGTGCTCAGAGTAAGACTCCACAACACCTTCCAGTGGGCCTCCTACAACCCATACACAATGGAGAGAGGCCCTGGACCCACCTGTCTATGGATTTAATTGTGGAGTTACCCAACTCCCAGGGCAACACCGTTATCCTTATGGTGGTTGACCTGTAATCGAAAATGTCTCATTGTATTCCACTTAAGAAGTTGCCCACTTCTAAAGAACTGGCTTCCATTTTTGCTCGGGAGATCTTTTGCTTACATGGGCTACCCGAGATGATTGTCTCGCACAGGGTTAGTCAGTTTGTGTCCCATTCTGGCGAGCCTTTTGTGAACAGTTGGAGCTTGCTTCCTCCTCTGCATATCACCCGCAGTCTAATGGGGCCGCAGAATGAGCCATTCAGTCCTTGTAGCAATTCCTACGTATATTTCTGACTATCATAACAACTGGTCAGACCTCTTACCGTGGGCAGTTTGCTCATGATAGTGCCTTGAATTCTGCTTTCCGATTGTCCCTGTTTATGGCGAACTATGGTTTCCAACCCTCCATGTTGCCCGACTCGTTTGTTCGGCAGAGTATTCCTGCATTGGAGGAGCATCTCCGCGGTCTTCGTTCCACTTGGGCACAAGTCCAGAAGGCTTTGCGACATGCGAATGATAGATACAGACTCCATGCTGACCACGGACGCCTGCCTGTGCCTTCTTGCGACAGGGTCTGGCTGTTATCTCGCAACCTCCGACTTTGTGTTCCCTCTCTGAAGTTCGCACCTCAGTTTTTTGGGCCTTTCCGTATTCTTCGCAGGATTAACCCAGTGGCTTACGCATTAGACCTTCCTTCTAATATGTGTATCTCAAAAGTATTTCATGTCTCCTTATTAAAACCTTTGGTCTGTAACCGCTTTACCACCTCGGTGCCACATGCTCACCCTGTACAGGTTGAAAACCATGAGGAGTATGAAGTACAGTCCATTGTTGACTCCCGTAGGTTGCGTGGGTACATACAGTACCTGGTGCATTGGAAAGGATATTGTCCGGAGGAACGCTCTTGGATCTCATCCTTGGACGTACATGCCCCTGTCCTCCTCCGTGATTTCCATAGCCATTTTCCCCTCAAGCCCAGTGGTCCTCCGAGGGGGAGGGGTCGTTGAGGAGGGGGTACTGTCAGGGCTGGGCTCAGCTGTCAGCTAATTGCCAGCTCCTATCTCTCCACAGTGACTCACCTGTTGATGATATCCTGCTCGTCAGTCCTGCCTACTTAAGCCGTTCAGCCCAAATGATCTCTGCCTTTGCCTTGGTCAAAATCACAGAGACTATCTCCTGCGTTTCTGTTAAAGACTTGCTTGGCTGACATTCCTTCTGGCTCCGGATCCTGCTTGCTGTTCTACTATGCTGATCCCTGGCTTCCTGACTTTCTGGCTTGTCTGACTATCCGTTCCGGTTACCGAACTTTGGCTATGTTTTGACTACGTTTGTTCTATTTACTTTTATTATTAAACAAGTCTGATTTAACTGTACTTCTGTCTGTCTGATTCATGGTTTCTGACACTAAGCAATATGAACATTTAAAATTGCAAAACAAATTCCTAAAAGAAGCTCTGGAAATAACCAAAAGTAATATTAGCACTTTAAAGTTTCTATGACAAATTCTGATGCTAGCCACCAGCCAACTAAGATTAGAAAACGATTATAGGAAGAGGTTCATCAGCTGGTAAAAAGACTGAAGGAAACGATTGTCTGTCTGTCAGCTGCCAGTAGCAGCTTGCTAATTTTTCAGATAGAGAGGATAACAAAGTGACTGATTTGGGTATTTCTGAATTCAATGGGACATCAGCCACACCTAGTGTATGTATCAATATGAATAAATCCCTGGAAGGATAGAGCTCTTTCAAAATTATCCCTTCATCTTGTAACAGCCAGAAAAGATGCTAATAGACTTGTGCAGAATGGAAAAAAAATTTTTGTTTTGTATATATTCTTTATGTTACTAATTTCATTTTGTTTCGGAAGTCGTATAGTGTGGTTTCAGAATTCAGTAATTTTAGTTGCTGTGAAATATTATATCAAAAATTGTAATTACATGCCCCTGTTAAACAGGGGCAGTAAAATTGGGCCTTGGGTGGTGGTGGTGGTGCCACAAGATTGTAACCCCTCACAGTTACTCTTGTTGGGTGCAGTAACGGGCCCTGCTGTGAAGTATTATATTGAAAATTGTAATTATATGCCCCTGGTAAACAGGGTTAGAAAAATTGGGCCTTTGGATTTTGGTGGTGCCGCAACACTGTAAGCCCTCACAGTTACTCTTGTGGGGTGCAGGAACAGGCCCTGCTGTGAAATATTATATCAAAAATTGTAATTACATGCCCCTGTTAAACAGGGGCAGAAAAATTGGGCCTTGGGTGGTGGTGCCACAACACTGTAACCCCTCACAGATACTCTTGTTCTTGCGCCCAACAAGAGTATCTGTAGCATATTGAGCAAGTTCTGGCCAGTGGTCCAGCCTCAAGACCCAGTAACCCAGTGGATGCTCTGTTGGAAAGGTCTCCAAGTCTGCTCTTGCCCCTAGATATTCCTGCACCATATAATGCAGACGCTGGCGATGGTTGCTTGAACCGATCAGATCTTGGCGCTGAGGACTGAAAGATTGTTTAAAGGCATCGGTCAGCCGGTCACCTTCTCCATTTATCTTCCTCTAACTGAACGAAACCTCAGAAACATGTTGTCCAGTACCAGGAAATTGTAACCTGCCAGTGTCTGGAAAGGCATTACAGAAACTTTTCTTCACGGCCTCCTGAAGATGTTTCATACTCTGCTCCCTCTGCGAAGGCAAGAATAATTCTGCAACTTTACCCTTGTAATGTGGATCAAGAAGAGTTGCCAGCCAGTAATGATCCCTCTCCTTGATACCACGAATCCTAGGGTCCTTTTGCAGGCTTTGCAGAATCAGTAGGCCATGCAGTGTAAGTTTGCAGAGGCATTAGACTCTGAGTCCTCTGGGTCACTAAGGATCACATTAACTACCTCCTCCCAGCCACAGACAACTCCTTGGGTTTCTGGGGACTGAAAACCATCCCTTGAAGACTGCTGCTGAGTGTTATCCTCTACATCCATGTTGATGCAATCCTTTTCCTCCTCCTCTTCTTCCTGTGTGTTTGGCGGGCCCGCAGGAATGCTATCTGGATAAAGGTGGCCTTGAGAGAAAAGGAAGTCCTCCTTTTCCATCCCCTGTTCTGCCTCAAGTGCCCTGTCCATGATTCCACGAAGCGTGTGCTCCAGCAGGAAGACTAGAGGGACAGTGTCACTGATGCATGCATTGTTGCTGCTCACCATCCTTGTGGCTTCCTCAAATGGTGACAAGACAGTGCATGCATCCTTTATCAGTAGCCACTGGCATGGCGAAAAGAAGCAAAGCTCCCCTGATGCTGTCCTAGTGCCATAGTCACACAGGTACTCATTGATGGCCCTCTGCTGTGTGTGCAGCCGCTGCAGCATTGCCAACATTGAGTTCCACCTGGTGGGCATGTCACAAATGAGGCAGTTGGTGGGCAGGTTGCATTCCCTTTGAATGTCAGCCAGCCAAGCAGTGGTATTGTATGACCAGCGGAAGTGACCACAGACTTTTCTGGCTTGCCTCAAGAGATCTTGTAAGCCTGTGTACCTGGTCAAAAACTGCTGCACTCGTGGAACATGGGTCAAGTGTCCCTGTTGGAGGGTGGAGAGAAGGTTGGTGTCATTCCTGGCTGAAGCTGGCATGGCGTCAACCACCTCTGAGCCTGCCCCTGCAAAGCTGACAGAATCTCTGCCCCAGTGTGGCTCCTGTCCCCTAGGCAGACCAACTCAAGCATCGCATGGCATCTTTTAGCCTGACTGCTTGTGTAGCCCCTTGAATGCTTACGGAGCACTGCTGGTTCACAGGACAAATCTGCAGAAGAGGCCATAGAGGAAGAAGAAGAGGAGGGGTGGAGGAGAGATCTGTGGCAGACTGACCACTAGCATTTTGGAGGTGTGGTGGCGGAACAAACTCCAACAACACTGAACCCTGTCCTGCATCCTTTCCAGCTGCCAGCAGAGTTACCTAGTGCCCGGTGAAGGAAAGGTAACGTCCCTGCCCATGCCTGCTGGACCATAAGTCAGTGGTAATATGAACCTTACTGCTGACCGCCCTGTCCCACAAGCCAAAACATTGCCTTCCACATGTTGGTAGGGAGCCGGAATGGCCTTCTGTGAAGAGATCAATTGGTGGTGTACTGCTAGCAGATTGGCTGCAAAGTACTTGGGACACCAATTGCTATACCTTCATTCCTCTCAGTGCAGTTTTTGAGAGGACTGGAGGTATAGTAGGGTTGGAGATCCCAGATGAGGTGCAAGGAGAAATCCGCCTTTTATTTATGATGTAGGTCTTTCAAGTGCTGTTGCCAACGGACTGCATGGCAGGTGGTCATATGTCTTGTCAAGCATGTAGTGCCCAAGCGGCTGCTTGATCCGCTTCAGACATAGGTTGCAAACAGCAGTGGTGCGATCTGCTGCACACATGTCGAAAAAGGCCCACAACAAGGAACTTTTAAAAGTCTGTGGGGAGTCAGCAGCGCCCTGCACCTGTGGAGCTCTGTGGTGTGGTACAATAGGGTGGCTGCCCTTAAACTGCCCCCTAGAGGACATCCTTCCTCGTTGGAGTTGTGCCTCCTCCTCCTCTCTTCTCTCAGGCACCCAAGTACAGTCAGTGACCTCATCATCTCTCCCTCCTCATCACTGGAGCAAACTTGGCAGCATTCTGCAGCTGGGGGAACATGACTGCAAGTTTCTTGTCCTTCTGTGGCCCCCTCTCTCTAGGCTCACATTACTCCCTTCCTCAACCTGTGAACCAAAATCAGAGCCTTCAAATTGCTGCCGCATCCTCCAGCAGCATATAACCGACACTGTGGTCGAATAATTCTGGGGACACCTTCGTGCATGATGGTGGGGCTACAGAAGGAGTGACTGTGGACAAGCAACCGGTGGAATAGGCCGCTTTGGCTTCTGCGTTTGAAGGCAAACTACTCCAAGCCTAAATGACAGAGGATGAGGAGGATGAGGCTTTGTTATCCACTCCGCCAACTCTTCTGCACGTTGTGGCTCAATAACATGGCCAGCAGCAGAAAATAAGCACAAGCGTGTCCCACGGCCACCTGCAGAGTATGCACCATGTCCACGACCACCACTGTTGACTGTAGACACAGAGGCTGCTTGCCCTCTTTTAGTGGCCTGTGAGCATCTGCCTCTCCTTGGTGGCCTTCCAGACATGATGTATTTTTTGTTTTGCAACACCACACTAAACTGTATTATATACTGTGTACACCGCCTGAAGTGTATTAGAGACTATTCACCACCAAATGCACTGTATATATAGGCTACACTGAATGCAGAGTATATATATATTTATGGTTGGAGCCCTATGTCCGATATGGACATAGATAACATTTATAGTTAACATAAATGTGTGGACTTACCATATGAAATGGACATGAAAGTGTGCCTTGGTCTGATGGACGGCATGCCAAAATAAGGGGGCAAAAACATTCAGGTAGGGGTATAATATTTTATTGGTTTTCAGTTATTCATTGAGCCAATTTTGAAAATGCCTGTGCCATCTCTACTTGAGGATTAGGGATATAGCGGGCGAAGCAGGCTGACTTCCACCTGCCTAGTCTTTTAATGATGTGGTCTGGGACCCCGTGGTGGGATGCTGCGGAGGCTGCTCCAATACGAAAGGAGTGTCCGGACTACTGACTAGGGTTAAGGTGAAAATTGCGGAGAAGTATCCTTATGTGTTTCACAAACTGACAGGCGCTTAAGGGTTTAACCAGGAATGGTAGAAGAGGACTGGTGTCCGGCTGTTCAGGCAGGAGTGACAGAAGACGGTTGAGTATGGTGACTGGACACCAGCTGTTATTTTGTAAAGGTGAATGTCCACTCCTGAGCCTGTTTGCTGGGTTTTAGAAACCTCGAGGTGAAGGACGAAATGGTCTTGGTAGCGATCCAAGTGCCGTCTGCGTAATACTTGGCCTGCGGGGTTGTTACAGGTGAACTCGCCAGGTCGCAAAAACCCGTAGTAGGCCAAATATATGGCTGCTTGTAGGACCATACTGGGGAGAAGACTAAATGGAGAAGTAGTCAGGATGGTCGACATATCCCTGAAGGTGGGCCCCGTAATGGGTAAACGTTTGGTGCCGATTGGTGTTTCTGAATGCCACATAGGATGGCTCGGATAGCGTGGGACGAGAACAGTGAAGACTTTGCGGGGTCTTGAAGAGTCAAGAAATGTTGTATGCCGGCTAGGTATAGCCGAATGGTATTATAAGATAAGGCCAGCGGAGTGTGGCAATATGAAATGAAGGCCAGTACTTGACATCTGTTGTTCCTTTGCAGCAGGGTGCCAGGAATTTATTGAACGCCTTCCAAGCTGTCTGGTAGGCTTTGAGTGTGTTATAGGAGAGTGAGTGATTGATAAGCTGCGTTGCTCCTTGTAAATGTTCTACTAGTCCAGGGTCAGCTGTGACCAAACAGGGATAGGGGCCGACACTGGATCGACTCTGGGAACCTGTTTGAAAAAGGAGGAGTAATTAAAACGTGACAGTGCGTCAGCAGCTAGATTGTATTTGCCTGCAATAAATGAATAGTGGATGTTAAACTGATGTTGTAAGGACAGTTGTACAAATCTGCGCAGGAAGGACATGACTGATAGGGACTTAGACCTGCCTTTGTTGACAATTTCTGCCGTGGCCTGATTGTCGGTGGTGAAGACCACGGTTTGCCCTGTCCAATGATGACCCCAGAGCTGTGCGGCTGCCACTATGGGATAGAGCTCGAAGAGGGAGGATGTTCGGGTAAAGCCAGGTATCAACAGTATCTGTTGAGGCCAGGGTCCTGAAAACCATTGGTGGCCAAAAATTGCCGCGAAGCCTGTAGAAGCTGCAGCATCTGTCACCACCTGGGGTGAAAGGGCCGAAACTATAGGTATAAATAGGGATATGCCATTCCAGGCGGACAGGAATTCCTCCCACATAGATAGGTCCGCTATTGCTGCGGAATCTAGATTTAGGATCTGATCGGGGTGTTGTGTTTCTGACAGAAATCTCAGCAGACGTGACACGAAGGTGTGACCTTATGGAATAATTTGCATGGCGAAATTAAGCATTCCCAGGAGAGATTGCAACTGCTTTTTGGTACACCCCCTAGTGTGGGTGAATTTATGAAGGACCACCCTAATGCGGGTTAGTTTGTTGAGGGGGAGACTGGCCTGCATGGTGCAGGTGTCTAAATTGACCCCGAGAAAGGTGATGTTGTGTGCTGGGCCGTCGACTTTGTGCTCAGCGATGGGAACATTGAGATTTCCGAATACAACTCTGAGTTTGTCGAGGTCTCCTGGGGGCCTGCTGGGTGGTTCTATTAGTAAGAAGTCGTCCAGGTAGTGGATAACTTCTTGGCACTGAGCTTTGTGCAAGAGTATCCAAGTGAGGGACTGAGCAAATGTGTCGAAGAGCCAAGGGCTACTCTTGGAACCGAACGTCAGTTTTGTGGCAAAATAGTATGCCTCCTTCCACTTGATGCCATGCCAGCACCAAAGGGATGGGTGGATAGGCAGGAGCTTGAAGGCATCTGAGATATCGGCTTTGGAGAGCCAGGCGCCTGTACCTGCTTTGATGATTGCTTGGATTGCCATGTCCACGGAGGAATATTTTAGGGAGAATTCTTCGGAGGGGATCAGGGAATTGAGACTGGGAATGTGGAAAGAATGAGGCACAGACAGGTCGTACACCAAATGTAGTTTATTTGAGAACTTGCCCTTGACAAGCCCAATAGGGCTGACTCTCCAAGTACTGAAAGGGGGCTGAGTAAAGGGGCCTATAACGAACTCTCGGTCTACTTCTGTCTGTAAGAGCTGATCTATGGTCTGTTCGTCAGTGGCCGCTGAACGAAGATTCCTGCATTTGTAGGTACTCTGGATGACATCCTCCTCCTATGGAAAGGTGAATTCTCCTCACTACATAAATTCATGGCCCACCTGAATTCTAACGATCGAGGTATCAAATTAACTTATGAAGCTAGCCTCACGTCCATACATTTTCTAGACTTGGGAATTAAAGTCCATGATGGCCATTTGGAGCTTCGAACATTCTTTAAACCCACAGATCGCAATGGGTATATCCCATTAGATAGTTGCCACCATGCACAGTGGTTAAAATCAGTACCTCGCAGCCAATTCCTTCGGCTGCGACGTAATTGCACCAATGAGGTAGACTATTTCATGCAAGCCCAGACCCTTAAAAAAGGTTTATAGAAAAGGGCTATACCCATACCGAGCTGGAGACAGAAATACAAAGGATTGGGTCTATAGATAGACGATCCTTGCTGGTTATCAATCCAAAGAAGACCAACAATGATAAATTTAAGTGGTCATTGTTTACAACTTACTCGGTACAAGCCAGACAAATACAGAACATTCTCAAAAAACATTGGGGTGTTCTTCGAAATGATACTCTTCTGGGCCCAGTACTACCAGAATATGCGGGAGTCACATTCAGAGGTGCTAGATCCATTCAAGGACAAATTGCCCCTAACATCATAGACCCTCCTAAAAAGACCCCTTTTTTCCAGGATTGCAAAGGTTTCTTTCCCTGTAGGAAATGCAGGGTTTGCGTTTATAACACTAATGGGAGACGAAAAACAGACACCTTTCAATCAACAGTTACCCAATGCGTTTACCCCATGAAGCATTTCACTACATGTGCCACACAATATGTAGTATATCTTTTAACCTGTCCCTGTAAAAAACAATGCGTGGGTCGCACCAAAAGAACTTTCTCAGTTCGAGTAGGTGAACATCTTACCAATATACAGGCAGGCAAGACCAATCACACTGTACCAAGGCATTATCTTACACACCATAATCAGGACCCTACTGGAACTCAGTTCCTTATAATTGATAAATTTGTTGCCAATTGGAGAGGCGAATCACGTGTGAGGGGTGTTTCGAGACTCGAAACGTATTGGATATTTGAACTCCGCACTTACTCGCCCCATGGGTTGTACGTCGAATGGGATATTAATTCCTTTATTAATCAAGCGTAAATGGTCCCTCACATAAAGCTGACATTCATTTTATTCATTTCATTATACAATTTTCACGTTACCTTTGCACATGATATTCCTACACCATTTTTCATTTCCTTTACATCTCTTATTTTTCCTATGTTCTAATACATTATTTTTGTATCCGGTCACGGTACATGTGCACACATCCATCCATTCGGATTATTTATAATCAATATCCTACACTATTTTTCTTATGTCATACTTTCTTTATTTTTCCTATATTTAAATACATTATTTACACATTATTTTCCTTTGCACTCTGTCATGGTTTATGTGCACACATCCATTAATTCGGATTATTAATACTTTACACTTTTTGAATTTTAATACAATTTTATCAATCTTCAGGGCCATGACACCGGGAGAAGTGGAGATATTTGCTGTCTCGACACTTCCGGGTGTCTCCGTCACCGTACCCTCCACTTCCGCACTACAGGGGATGATAATGCCTTCTCTGCTTACAGTCCTGAAGGGTTAGAGACACAGCATTCATTCATTGGCTCCCTGGCAGCATGTGACTTCCTCTGTGGTTACGTGCTGCCTTAGATTTGCACAACAAAGAGGCTATTCGCCTCCTACGATCATGTGACTATGTCAGCTGACATATCACATGACCTGGCCCCTTCTCGTTCCTGTTCATTGCACTCGCCTGATTGGCTGGACGGCGCAGTGTACACACGTGGGTCGTCTGGCTATGTCAGACGAGATGCGGTCATGTGACTCTCAGTGTAGCTTCTACCAACGATTTTAAACTACATCCCCTCGGTCATCTATATCTATATATAGGATTTATTGTATCTGTTCACTATGATTTATGTATTGATGTATCCTAGAACTCCTTGAGCGGACATGGATGTTTATAGCGCTGCAGAATATTAGATATTGTGGGTCCCCCCTCTTTTTATTATTTTTCTTTTTAATACACTTTTAACATGTTCACTATTTTCCTATTGGCTAAAAGATATGCCTCTTTCCCTATTGGTGGGCGGTTTTATTGGTTAATTCAAGGCAGTCAGCTGACTCCTCTCTGTCCTATCAAGAGCAGACCCACCATGTGACCTTACCATTGATGTTTGATTGGTCGCACTATTTGTGTAGTTTTTATATAAATACACACAGTGTAGGAGATGAGTTTGATGCCCCAGTTGAAGTCCATGTGGATGAAACGCGTCGGGCGAGCCTTACTCTTCCCTACACTTACATAGTTACATAGTAGGTGAGGTTGAAAAAAGACACAAGTCCATCAAGTTCAACCTATGTGTGTGATTATGTGTCAGTATTACATTACATATCCCTGTATGTTGCGGTCATTCAGGTGATTATCTAATAGTTTCTTGAAGCTATCAATGCTCCCTGCTGAGACCACCGCCTGTGGAAGGGAATTCCACATCCTTGCCGCTCTTACAGTAAAGAACCCTCTACGTAGTTTAAGGTTAAACCTCTTTTCTTCTAATTGTAATGAGTGGCCACGAGTGTTATTAAACTCTCTTTTGCGAAAAAGTTTTATCCCTATTGTGGGGTCACCAGTACAGTATTTGTAAATTGAAATCATATCCCCTCTCAAGCGTCTCTTCTCCAGAGAGAATAAGTTCAGTGCTCGCAACCTTTCCTCATAACTAAGATCCTCCAGACCCTTTATTAGCTTTGTTGCCCTTCTTTGTACTCGCTCCATTTCCATTACATCCCTCCTGAGGACTGGTCTTAGAACTGGACAGCATACTCCAGGTGCGGCCGGACCAGAGTCTTGTAGAGCGGGAGAATTATCGTTTTATCTCTGGAGTTGATCCCCCTTTTAATGCATGCCAATATTCTGTTTGCTTTATTAGCAGCAGCTTGGCATTGCATGCCATTGCTGAGCCTATCATCTACTAGGACCCCCAGGTCCTTTTCCATCCTAGATTCCCCCAGAGGTTCTCCCCCCAGTGTATAGATTGCATTGATATTTTTGCCACCCAAATGCATTATTTTACATTTTTCTACATTGAACCTCATTTGCCATGTAGTCGCCCACCCCATTAATTTGTTCAGGTCTTTTTGCAAGGTTTCCACATCCTGCGGAGAAGTTATTGCCCTGCTTAGCTTAGTATCGTCTGCAAATACAGAGATTGAACTGTTTATCCCATCCTCCAGGTCGTTTATAAACAAATTAAATAGGATTGGTCCCAGCACAGAACCCTGGGGAACTCCACTACCCAAACCTGACCATTCTGAGTACTCCCCATTTATCACCACCCTCTGAACACGCCCTTGTAGCCAGTTTTCAATCCATGTACTCACCCTATGGTCCATGCCAACGGACCTTATTTTGTACAGTAAACGTTTATGGGGAACTGTGTCAAATGCTTTTGCAAAATCCAGATACACCACATCTACGGGCCTTCCTTTATCTAGATGGCAACTCACCTCCTCATAGAAGGTTAATAGATTGGTTTGGCAAGAATGATTCTTCATGAATCCATGCTGATTACTGCTAATGATATCGTTCTTATTACTAAAATCTTGTATATAGTCCCTTATCATCCCCTCCAAGTGTTTACATACTATTGATGTTAGGCTAACTGGTCTGTAATTCCCAGGGATGTTTTTTGGGCCCTTTTTAAATATTGGTGCTACATTGGTACAGCTGGTACCATTCCAGTCAATAGACTGTCTGTAAAAATTAGGAACAACGGTCTGGCAATCACCTGACTGAGTTCCCTAAGTACCCTCGGATGCAAGCCATCTGGTCCCGGTGATTTATTAATGTTAAATTTCTCAAGTCTAATTTTAATTCCATCCTCTGTTAACCATGGAGGTGCTTCCTGTGTTGTGTCATGAGGATAAACACTGTAGTTTTGGTTACTGAAGCCCCCCGATTCACTCGTGAAGACTGAGGAGAAGAATAAATTCAATACATTTGCCATCTCCCCATCCTTTGTAACCAGATGTCCTTCCTTATTCTTTATGGGGCCAATATGGTCTGTCCTCCCTTTTTTACTGTTTACATACTTAAAGAATTTCTTGGGATTTTTTTTGCTCTCCTCCGCTATGTGATTTTATCTTTTTTACGTGATCACGCTTTTTACATTGTTTGTTGATTATTGGTGATATTCAATAAACATACGTCATTTGATCTGCACTATTGGCGTTTTTTTACATCTTTTTGGGAACCACTCACACTCTGGAGACTCTCCCGTGGCCGTGACCCTTCCTCGGTCCTTGGAACTGGCAGCCGCGACAGTGATTACAGAGGAAAGATCCCCCTCGAGATCCGGGGTTTCTGGGAACAACCACCGTCCATCAAGGATCTCTGAGTCTGTTTGATTCGGTGTCACCGACATCCGAATCCACTTCCTCTGGTAAGCGTATTTCATCTATTCCCATTACATGATCATATTATCTATGAGATACAGAGGAGAAGATTCCTGCACCAATGCAACATTCTGTACACAGTCTACTCTGGGACTTTTCATTGTCTGACCCATGACCACACATTGGGACATTATTGTATTTCATTCATTACTCATCTTTCATCATGTCATATGTTTTTTAGCCATGGGCTTTCACTAATGGCCACTATCACTGATGTGTTTTTCATTATTGATTACTCTTATTAGCGCTACATTTCATTTCTATTTTTGTTTATAATATTGGTCATATTTATGTAGCTGCTTTTCTTTGGTGATTGGGTTAGCGCAGTGTCATTTATATTTTTCTTGGGTAGTGAAATGAGGCCGGTGTGAAACCCTACTGTGAATCCCTGGATAAGGTAGGTGGCCAGGGAGGGGGTGGGGTGTGAGGTGAGGTAGAGTCCTAGCCATAAGACGTTGATTCGGCTTAGTCATGCCCTCTTCTGTTGTTTGACTTCACACAAGTTTCTTGGATGCGCTCTTTGGCATAAGGTGCAGATGTGGAGTAGGCGGCACTGACTAAAGTTGCAGGACCCATAGTTGTAATTGTTGCAGATGGCTGCCCCTGCCACGGTTCGGGCTGGGCATCCGAATTTGTCCACCTGAGGTGTTTGTACAGGGGCCGACTGACCCTGAAGTGCACCGGAGGTAGAGGGAAATTCAAAGGGACGTCTAATTGTCGCATTGGCGCACCAGGTGGCAGTGTGAGTGGAGGACTGGCAAATCGCACACAGTGGTGAGCGCAAGCTGGCAAAATGGCGACAGAACAGCTCTGTGTCCATGAGGCTCCAATTTGTTGTCATTTGAAACTGTGTGAGTCTGGCTGCTGCCTTTGCGGAACAGGAATGGTGGTAGTCATAAAAGGAAAATCCTCCATACTTGTAGCCCAAGTCTACTACAGTATGGAAGTATAAGTCCAGCTCTTCACTTCTGCTGGGAGCGGCTGAACATCCCTCAGCATGCCAAAAGCCAATGTGAACTCTGGGACAGATAATTTCCGATTCATTCTGGGGTCTTTGGCTTTAAGGACCACCGACACGTCACCCCAGGTATAGGCCTTATTTTCTGCCAGATCATGGACAGAAATCAGGAGAGAGGCCAGGTTGACGTCCCTGGCATCCAAAATGTCCTTCCTGATGCTGGCTGGAACCAAATGGGAGGGGTAGACAATGGGGCTCCACCCTGTGGTACCTGCAGGAAGGGGTGTCAAAACTTGGGTTGCGGTTGGGTCGGGAATAGCCGCGGCCAGCCAGCCTCCAGGAGTGCCACCCTGGTTTGTACGTCCGTGACCAAGGAAGACAGGGACGACACCATAGTGTGAAGTTGTGAGATGGCAGAGGATATTTGCATTTGCAGGGGGCACACATTTGCAACTTGGCTCTTTCCCAAAGTGGCGATTTCTACAAGTGAAATGCACTTCTGACTCTGCACTTATCACTCATCATCTGACTGTCTGATCTGAAAATATCATCTTTGTCCTCCCACAGGTATGCTCCTACTACTACAGCTCCAGCCAGAATCGCATTAGTGAAATCTGTCTCCTATGTCTCTTAACTCTGGTATGCTCCTACTACTACAGCTCCAGCCAGAATCGCATTAGTGAAATCTGTCTCCTATGTCTCTTAACTCTGGTATGCTCCTACTACTACAGCTCCAGCCAGAATCGCATTAGTGAAATCTGTCTCCTATGTCTCTTAACTCTGGTATGCTCCTACTACTACAGCTCCAGCCAGAATCGCATTAGTGAAATCTGTCTCCTATGTCTCTTAACTGTGGTATGCTCCTACTACTACAGCTCCAGCCAAAAACTGAAACACTGCTATCTTTTTTCCTATGTGTGTCTAATAATGCTGGTATGTTATTTTTACTTAACTGTCTGTAGACCTGTCCACATTACAATGCTTTATTATCTCCCTTGTCTTACCCAAAATTATGGCCCTCTGAACTTTAGTGCCCTCTTGCTAGTCTGTTTGTGACTTAAGAATTTTGCCCTATTAACCAGCCAAGCTTTATAACCTCTTGATTGCTAATTGAAATCCGCCCACACCCTACCCCTATCAGTATATATTTAAGCTTCTCTTGGGGGAAGCATTTGCAGGGGGCACACATTTGCAACTTGGCTCTTTCCCAAAGTGGCGATTTCTACAAGTGAAATGCACTTCTGACTCTGCACTTCAGCAAAGGCACAAAGCGAAAGGACACAACATAAACACTTTGAAAAACAGCACACAGACATCAGGTGAACTTGTTTACTCCTTTAGCTCTTTTCCCTTGTAACATGCTTTCTCTACCACTGCTTTTGACAACTCTGTCCTCCATCCTAAAACTATCTCTCCTTCACCCCTCTTCTCCCCCCCACAGCATATATATATCACCCTCACTCCTGTCCTGTCCCTATTACTGCACCCACCAACTCCTGCTAATTCTAAATCCACATACACTAAAAATCTCCAAGACCCTGGGGCATGTCACTTCATATAAATCCCACTCCCATATTACCTCCCTCACCCTCTTGCTTCTCCTAACCTCTGGAGATATATCCCCAAACCCTGGGCCTCCATCATTTAACTGTACCCCATGCACCCATCGCCCTGCACCCTCTGGCAGCAGCCGCCGCAATCAACACAATTTAATTCCCATTTCTATTCTTCCCAAATCCAGACTCCCTTTCTCTTGTGCCCTTTGGAACTCGCGCTCTGTCTGCAACAAGCTTACCTCTCTCCATGACCTCTTTATTGCCAACTCATTTAACCTACTCGCCATTACCGAAACCTGGCTCCACGAATCCGACACTGCATCCTCTGCTGCCCTATCCCATGGTGGTCTTCTCTGGACTCACTCCCCCAGATCCCGCGGACGTAAGGGAGGAGGTGTCGGAATCCTTCTAGCCCCACATAGCTCCTTTCAGGTACTTCAGCCACCTCCCTCTCTGTCGCTCTCCTCTTTCGAAGCACACTGTATTCGCCTTTTCACTCCAATTTCTCTAAGGATAGCTGTGATCTACAGGCCCCCTGGACCAGTATCAACCTTTCTTGAAGACTTCTCTGCCTGGCTACCCTACTTTCTTTCTTCTGAAATCCCCACTATCATTCTCGGGGACTTCAACATCCCTATTAATACTAACACTCCTTCCACTTCCAAACTTCTCAGCCTAACATCCTCCTTTGACCTGAAGCAGTGGATACATGCTCCAACTCACTCAGAAGGCAAAATCCTTGACCTCGTGTTCTCTCACCTTTGCACTCCATGCAACCTCTCTAACTATCCATCCCCTCTCTCTGATCACCACCTTATTAGTTTCACTCTCTCCCTCTCCTTCACCTCCTCTCCCTCCAACCACCTTAAAGTTACCCGCAGAAACCTACGTCATCTCAACCCTTCTCTTCTCTACTCTGCCATCAACAACCTCTACGACAAAATCTCTCCCCTATCCTGCACCAACCTAGCCACTTCTGTGTACAACGCTTCACTTCTAGCCTCACTGAACTCACTTGCCCCCCTCACTACACACAGAATCAAGCCCAGACCCCTTCAACCTTGGCAAACAGATAATACTAGAAGTCTGAAAAAACTTAGTCGTGCTCTGGAGCGCCTGTGGCGTAAGACTAAGTCCCAGAGAGATTTCTACCAATATAAATCTGCCCTCCAAAAATACAATTCCAGCCTCCTCTCTGCCAAGCAGACCTATTTTACCACTCTCATTAGCAACTTATCATCCTGTCCCCGTCAACTCTTCTCCACCTTCAACTCTCTACTTCGTCCTCCACCGCCTCTACCCGCCTACTCACTCACTGCACAGGAGATTGCCAATCACTTCAAACAGAAGATTGATACAATTCGCGCTAAGATCCCTACTGTGCCGACACCCTCCACGCTTTATACTTCATGCCCACAGGCACAATCATTATTTCCCTCTTTCAACCCCACCACTACAGACGAAGTTGCAAAGCTACTTGCTAATGTCCACCTTACCACCTGCCCTCTGGATCCTGTTCCCTCACAAATGCTACGTTCACCCTCTGGCCCTATACTACACTCTCTAACCCACATCTTCAATCTCTCCCTCTCTTCTGGCATCTTCCCTAACTCCCTAAAACATGCACTTGTCAGACCCATACTTAAAAAGCCCTCACTGGATCCATCAAATCTTAACAACCTACGCCCCATCTCCTTACTCCCCTTCTTATCCAAACTCCTCGAACGTCTGGTCTACAACCGACTGAGCGTCCACCTCGCTGATAATGGCCTTCTCGATCCCCTTCAGTCTGGATTTCGTCCTCATCACTCCACAGAAACTGCTCTCCTAAAACTAACAAACGATCTACTGACGGCCAAAACCAATCGACACTATTCTGTACTCCTACTCCTGGACCTCTCTGCTGCCTTTGATACGGTTGACCACCGCCTCCTCCTCAAAAAACTACACGCCTTTGGTCTCCGTGACTGTACACTTCGCTGGTTCTCTTCCTACTTATCCAACCACACCTTTAGCGTTTCTTATAACTCTACTTCCTCCTCTCCTCTTCCTTTCTCTGTTGGGGTCCCTCAGGGTTCTGTTCTTGGACCTCTACTATTTTCAATCTACGCTGCCTCCCTGGGTCAACTGATAGCCTCCCATGGCTTCCAATACCACCTCTACGCTGATGACACCCAAATCTATTTCTCTACCCCTCAGCTCACTCCCTCTGTCTCCTCACGTATCAGTAATTTACTCTCAGATATATCAGTCTGGATGTCTCACCACTTCCTTAAACTCAATCTAGCCAAAACCGAACTTCTAATTTCCCCCCCCCCCCCCATGCCTCTTCCCCTGATCTCTCTGTCAAAATCGATGGCACAACTATAAGTCCATCCCCACATGCCAAGGTTCTAGGTGTAGTCCTAGACTCTGAACTCTCCTTCAAGCAACACATCCAATCACTGTCCAAATCCTGCCGCCTCAACCTCCGCAACATCTCCAAAATACGCCCCTTTCTAACCAATGACACAACAAAGCTCTTAATTCACTCGCTGGTCATCTCTCGCCTTGACTACTGCAACTCCCTTCTCATTGGCTTACCTCTACGTAGTCTATCACCTCTTCAATCCATTATGAATGCCGCTGCCAGACTCATCCACCTTACCAATCGCTCTGTGTCTGCCACTCCTCTCTGTCAATCCCTCCACTGGCTTCCGCTCGGCCAAAGAATTAAATTCAAAATTCTAACAACTACGTACAAAGCCATACACAATTTCGCCCCCAGCTACATCACTTTTTAGTCTCTAAATACCAACCTACTCGCTCTCTTCGTTCCTCTCAAGACCTCCTGCTCTCTAGCTCCCTCATCACCTCCTCCCATGCTCGCCTCCAGGCCTTTTCCAAAGCCTCTCCAATCCTATGGAACTCCTTACCCCAATCTGTCCGCTTATCTCCTACTTTATTAGCTTTCAGAAGATCCCTGAAAACCCTTCTCTTCAGAGGAGCCTATCCTACCCACACCTAACAACTGTACATTTTTTTTTTTTTTTTTTCCCCCCCATCAGCTCATCCCCCACAGTTATTACCTTTTGTCTCCACTTGACCCTCCCTTCTAGATTGTAAGCTCTAACGAGCAGGGCCCTCTGATCCCTCCTGTATTGATTTGTATTGTAAGTGTACTGTCTGCCCCATGTTGTAAAGCGCTGCGCAAACTGTTGGCGCTATATAAATCCTGTATAATAATAATAATAATAATATTGACTGGAGAGATGCCTGCTGGGTACTGGGTCCTGCTGCAGCTGGTGGGGGGAAGAGGAGCTTGAAGAGCTCGCCTTTCCTAGCTGTAGCGGAGAAGGGCACACCTCTGCGTCTTAGCTCTGCCATCAACTTGGGGATAGTCCATCCCCTGAGGGACTGCACACTGCCACTCTCTGAGACCGGAGAAGGTGACAGAGGGGCCGTGAGGTCTTCGCTGCTGGCCTGGGACATGGTTGATCTGGTTAAGATATCCTGTCCTTGAGATCGTGTTTTGGTTGACTGTAACCTATTAGGGGTGACATGAATTTCAAGTTTGCTTCATCTCCCTAAGCCATACTTACCCAACTAGTGTTGTCCCTTTTGTTTTTTGTTTTTTTTACCTGGGGGGATATCGTCCAACCTGGTGCAGGGTGGACCTACTGAACTTTGACTGACCTGGAGGAAAATGAAAGGTGACAACTCGTGAAGGGTTTGCTAACTAACTTAAAGCAGTAATTTGTATGGTGATTTGCGGTCTAGCGACAATAAAATGATTTGAAATGTTTGCCTTGATCATGAAATGAGTGAAATCTCTTACCATGACAGAGGTCCGGCTCGGTCATGCCGCCACTGCGACTGACCACGAACTGGGCTCTGGAGCATGTACTGAAATGAGGCAACAGGAAACATTGGTGCCCACTGGAACGAATCGGTGCATCTTTAGATGCATCTGGATTCGAATTGGAGCGCAGTATGAAACAACGAAATGACAGAAATGTTTTACCTTGACCGAGGCTCGAATTGGTTGTGCCGCCTCTGCGACTGAAAACGAACCGAGCTCTGGTACAGGTATGGATACAGCCGAAACAACTGGGGCATTCCGTAAAGAATCGGTGCATCTCGGATGCGACTGGTTTTGAAACGGTGATGCAATATGTGGGAGTGAAATGAATGGTAATAATTCCCATGACAGAGATGCGGATCAGTCGCCCGATATCTGCGACTAACTACGATTCGGACTCTGGAGCATGTAATGAAATGAGGCCGAGCCCTGGGGCACGCCGTAATGAATCGGTGCATCGTAGATGCGACTGGATTCGAACCGGAGCACGGTGAGTGATCGTGTAATCTTTTGTTGCCATGACAGAGGCGCGAATCGATCATGCTGCTATTGCGGCTGACTACGAATTAGACTCTGGAGCATGTACCGAAATGTGGCAAATACCTGGGGCACGCCGAGACGAATCGGTGCATTTAATGCGACTGAAATCGTATCGGAGCGTGATACGTGGCAGTGAAATGATGGCCATGACAGAGGTATGAATCGGTGAGTCATAACGAGCGACTGACAACGAATGTGACTCTGGAGCATGTACTGAAATGAGGCCGTAAGCAACTGGGGCACACCAGAGCGAATCGGTGCATCTTTAGATCGGAGCGCGGTACGTGACTGAAATGAATGAAATGATTTGAAATGGTTTGAAATGTTTAGAAATGTTTCTGAAAGGAGAAATGACTTAGTATTGAACTGACATGAGTCGATAAGAAATAGCGAATTGCGAATCACAACGGTTGTCTACTGACGCATGGTAACAATTTGTTAGACATGCCTGAATGAAGCGACGTCTACGTCGCGGTGGTTTTGCAAATAACAAAAAACGCTAACTTAACGATGGTGCGAGTGGTATGCATTGCGGTTACGTTTTGAAAATTTGCGAGTGATTCGTAAGTTTGATATCACGGTTTAGTGACATGATATCTAACAATGCGTGAAAACAAAAGTCAGTCGGAACCCTACCTGTGACAGCCGAGCCAGACGCGTGGTACGAAAATACGAATCTGTAACACGGAATTCGAAACTCTCGAGCACGGAAATTGCGAATGCGGGAACTTGCGAGACAAGAACTTGCGGACGCTGGTATTCGAATAGTCGGCCTAGTGACGCATATCGCGCACAGGAAACTGACAAGCACCACAGGTGAGCGGGCTGCTTAAATACCGCCCGGGCTCCTCCCATAAATTCAGGCCACCATACTGGCCTTCCTACATATATATATATATATATATATATATATATATTAGACTGTGTATATATATATATTAGACTGTGTATGTGTATGTATATATATATATGTATGTATGTATGTATGTATGTATGTATGTATGTATGTGTGTGTGTATATATATATATATATATATATATATATATATATATATATATATATAGTATCTCACGAAAGTAATTACACCCCTCACATTTTTGTCAATATTTTATTATATCTTTTCATGTTACAACACTGAAGAAATTACACTTTGCTACAATGTAAAGTAGTGAGTGTACAGTTTGTATAACAGTGTAAATTTGCTGTCCCCTCAAAATAACTCAACACACAGCCAATAATGTCTAAACCACTGGCAACAAAGGTGAGTACACCCCTAAGTAAAAATGTCCAAATTGAGTCCAATTAGCCATTTTCCCTCCCTGCTGTCATGTGACTCGTTAGTGTTACAAGGTCTCAGATGCGAATGGGGAGCAGGTGTGTTAAATTTGGTGTTATTACTCTCACTCTCTCATACACCTGGAAGTTCAACATGGCACCTCATGGCACAGAACTCTCTGAGAATCTGAAAAAATGAATCATTGCTCTACATCAGTGGTGGCTGGTGCTCATAATTTTCGGGGGGGGTGGGGCAAACAAACTGAAAAATACTGAACCACCCCCCATCAATTGCAGCCTCACTGTGCCCATCAATTGGAGCCTCACTGTGCCTATCAAATGCAGCCACTGTGCCCATCAGTTGCAGCCATTTTGCCCATCAAACGCAGCCACTGTGTCCATCAAACGCAGCCATTGTGCCCATCATATGCAGCCATGTGTGCCCATCATATGCAGCCACTTGTGCCCATCATATGCAGCCACTTGTGCCCATCATATGCAGCCACTTGTGCCCGTCAAATGCAGCCACTTGTGCCCGTCAAATGCAGCCACTTGTGCCCGTAAAATGCAGCCACTTGTGCCCATCAAATGCAGCCACTTGTGCCCATCAAATGCAGCCACTGTGCCCATCAAATGCAGCCACTTGTGCCCATCATATGCAGCCACTGTGCCCATCAAAAGCAGCCACTTGTGCCCATCATATGCAGCCACTGTGTCCATCAAATGCAGCCACTTGTGCCCATCATATGCAGCCATTGTGCCCATCATATGCAGCCACTGTGCCCATCATATGCAGCCATGTGTGCCCATCATATGCAGCCACTTGTGCCCATCATATGCAGCCACTGTGCCCATCAAATGCAGCCACTTGTGGCCATCAATTGCCCCCATTGTGCCCATCAATTGCCGCCACTGTGAATTCATGAAGAAATACATTTTATATTTACTGTCAGGAATATGAGAGTTTCTTAGGCCTCAAAAGAAAGCAGATGAACCAGGATTATTGCAGTTATTGAACTGTTGCCCTTTTGGAGACCTTTAGAACAAAGACATTCTCATGTTTTTCCAAGTTTTTCTTCTACATCAAATATTGAAGACTTTTACAAGCATGTATTGTGAGGAAAACTCGATGGAACAATGGCTGCTCTCGTCACAAAACAAGGAGATATTTACATGGTATTAGTGAATAAACGAAAACTACCCTTACAGCCATAGGAAACAAGGTTCTACAGACTATTCTCACATAGAAATAACCTCACCTGGCCTAAACCTATTGTGTTCAAGTGAGGGACTGTTTAAATAGCTAACACCTTGGCTAACAAAACCCATTGTGTGAATTTTTAGGAACTGTTTAGACAAACAAGTCATCTCTAAACATCCAGTGGGAATGTTCAACGTCCATCTCAACACATGTTAGAAAGAGGTGAATCTTGTGCCAGTCAAAAATATTTTAAAAAGTACCTATATGGTTATTATAAGTCATTTCAAACTATATATGATATTGTGGGTCACAAAGACGATCATAATTTTAGCATCTGCAGGACCCAACAACTTTGGTATAAAAAAATATATATATATATGGAAGTGTGATTTTATAAGTAGAAGTGTTTTAAGAAACTAATTAGTATTAGGAAAAACATATAATTCTGATTTTAACTATATAAGATTGTAGCCTATGTTTAGATAAACAAACATCCATTGGAGATACCAGAATTATACAGGTATCCATATAGATAATTTTTAGGTAGCATTGATTAGTGTATATATAACATGTGTCTTTCATAGATAGACCAGTCTTTATAGATATAAATTTATAGAGATATATATATATATATATATATATATATATATATATATATATATATATATATATCCAAGTTATGTAATAGTATATATAAATATATATAAATATATAAAACCAAGTTATGTAATAGTGATTAATCAAGACTATACTAAGTGTATTTTATATTAGACCGATTACCAGAATATTTAAAGGTATATACTATTCTTACCATTATGCACATGAAAATAGAACGTATTAACTTAAAAAGATAAACTCAAAACACATGTGAGACACCTGGTGGTTAAAGGTGGTATTATTTGAACTCACTAAATTTTCTGGAAAGGTAAATGATTAAGTTTTCATTAACCAATAGAACAGAAGCCACATCCTTTTGGGCAGAGCCATTATAATTTTTATGGTCTCATTATCTGAAATGGTATTTAGAGGCAAGTAAGATGCCATGGAGGGGGAGAAAGAGAAGGGAGAAGGAAGTGAGCTCAGGAGGAGAGCTCAGAAGGAAGCTCAGGGATCCACCCTGTGGGGGGACACTGGGAGATACACACACTCCCAGACAGACTGACACTGATGCACCATGCATGAATACATATTTTAAACATCTATGAAGATTCCTGAACCCTGATCCGTGGAACTCGGAGGTTGCAAGAAGTAATTCCTCTTTAAGAGTATCCATTTTGAAAGCCATGGCAGCCATTTTAACTCTGTTAACCAGCCAATAGGAATAGTAGCCATCTTGGAATGGGTAATTATGTCATGTTGATTTTATCTTGTATGTTCTCTCAAATATTGATATCTTCTCTCAAATATTGATGCATTGAATATTATACAATTGATAATCATTCTTCCGAATCAATAACCGTCTTGTAGATTTTTCTCTAAAGATTCAAATTTTTCATTATATTTTTCTTTTTGCATAGTGGCCACATTTGTTGACAAAACAAACGTTTAATTTATTTCACATTATTAACCACTTACTTACCTGCAGTATAGTAACGGTTGTACGTGTGAAATACAGACGTTCTGTTTAATTGTCAAGTTCACAAGCTTATTGATTCTACCGAGAAGTTATCATAGTGGTATTATGTCAAAGGGACGGTATGCCCATTTTTGAAAGTATTTTCCACATTCCCCATCACCTGCCACCACTGACAAAGATTGCTGAGGGGCTGCAGGCTCCAGATTTCGTGTCACATGGCTTTGCCCCCCCCAAGTTCTAAGTTGTGCCCCCCCAAAGCCCCCTGACAATCCCCTCTGCCCCGGATGCTATGCCCGGCTGCTGAGCTCCTTTCCCATTACGGCACTCTATACTGCTCCTCCTCCGCAGGGCTGAAATCACATTCCTTTACAACACAGCCAGTCAGCCACGATCTTCACAGGGTGTATCTGCCTACTGAAACTACACTGCCATTCTGACTAGAGAATTTCACAGGTCAGAATGGCAACATAAAAGCCAGATACACCCTGAGAAGGCTGACAGACTGTGTGTAAAGGAATGTGATTCCAGCCCTGTGTATTGTGGGGGGGAGGAGCTGTATACAGTGCTGGGATGGGAAAAGAGCTCTGCTAAGTGATCTGCTAGGGTTCCCTGTCCTCTGATTCTCCAAGGGTGATCCCTGTCCTCTGATTCTCCAGCGGTAATCCCTGTCCCCTGATTCTTCAGCGGTGATTCCTGTCCTCTGATGTAAGGAGGAACTCTGGGAACTCAAAACTCTTAAGCCACTTTGAGCATCTTGGCATGCGGTGGGTGTATCTGCAAGCACGGTGGAAGTGGTGGGTGGTAGTGAGGGGGGCCATGTCAACTTTTGCATCGGGGCCCACAAGCTTCAAGCTACGCCTCTGCTAAACCCTATTGAGCATCTGTGGGGCATCCTAAAAGGGAAGGAGGAGGAGCGCAAGGTCTCTACCATCCACTAGCTCTGTGATGTCATCATGAAGGAGTGGAAGAGGACTCCAGTGGCAACCTGTGAAGCTCTGGTGAACTCCATGCCCAAGAGGGTTAAGGCAGTGCTGGAAAATAATGGTGGCCACACAAAATGTTGACACTTTGGGCCCATTTTGGACATTTTCACTTAGGGGTGTACTCACTTTTGTTGCCAGCGGTTTAGACATTAATGACTGTGAGTTGAGTTATTTTGAGGGGACAGCAAATTTACACTGTTATACAAGCTGTACACTCCCTACATTACATTGTAGCAAAGTGTAATTTCTTTAGTGTTGTCACATGAAAAGATATAACAAAAGGTTTACACAAATGTGAGGGGTCTACTCACTTTTGTGAGATACTGAATATATAAATACACCTGTACACACTGTATTAGTTACTGTGTACACCACCTGCACTGTATTAGAAACTGTACAACGGCTGCACTATATTGTATACTGTGTACACCACTAGAAGTGTAGTAGAAACTGTACACACTGTATTAGATACTGTGTACACCGCCTGCACTGTAATAGAAACTGTACAATGGCTTCACTGTATTGTATACTGTGTACACCACCAGAAGTGTAGTAGAAACTGTACACACTGTATTAGATACTGTGTACACCACCAGAAGTGTATTAGAAACTATACACCATACTCCTTACACATTTTTATTGGTGAGAGCATTCTGATGCTCAATTGGGGGGGTCTTCTTATGATGGACGGGATATCCCCATCTGGTTTTTGGGGAATCCTCGCCCATAGTGGGCTGCAGGTTGCGACCCTCTACATTTAAAGTTAAGGTTCAGCTAACACGGGCTGCAGAGTTCAATGCTGCATTTGACTCATAGTATTCCTCTGTGTAATAGGATTACAAATATATCTAATCTGGTTATCAATGCAGGTTTATTTACTGTCTGTTGGTTTGCCACCTTGGTTCCCCCCACTTGTACGTGGGTGCCCCTGGGCGTTGGTGACCGGCTTCAGTAAAACAGTTATGTCTTGTTTGCGAGGTTGTCCTTCCTCTTTTCGGTTGTGCCTTTAAATGTTCTTTTAATGTGTTATGTGCCTAATTTCCCTTTATATATTGATTATTATTCTACTATAGAAAAATGCAGAGTGGTTCCGTCGGCCACTCCTCCCTTAGTTGTGCCGGGACTTGGTCTGGGCAATAGTCCTGACTAATCTCCCCCCCCCCAGTGGGCCCTTTGTCCCACTCCTGTACTCAACTATGTTGTATGAATATTTTTTGCTCCGAGTATTACTCAGTTTCTTTTTGTTTTTCTACATGATCCCCTTTTCTTATCTCACGCTTGACCTTTTTTTCCTTTCAAACTTTCTTGTCTTTTCTGAGTCCGGGGGGTTTGTGCTCGAAGGAGCCAATTCAACCTTTTCCTTATATTTAATAGGACACTAAATTGGTTGTCCCTGAATGTTCAAGGCATGAACTCTCCTCAAAAAAGAGTGAACATTTTTATGTTTCTCAAGAGGCAGCAGATCAATATAGCATGCCTGCAAGAAACCCATTTTTCAATTGCCTCTTGTCCTAAATATTTTGATGCTCATTATCCTCAGGTTTTCTTGGCCAATGCTCCAACCAATCAAAAGGGGGTGCTCATTGCCTTTCACAAATCAGTTCCTTTTAGTTGCACTAAACTTATTATGCTCCAAACTCTGCCCCGGGACCTTTTTTGCCCCGTATTTGTTGCCTGCTGGCATCCCATCAAAAGGGTACTCTCCTTCTCTCGGGAGACTCTAATCTGGCTTTAAGCCATTCTCTGGACAAAAATCCCTCAGAATGGGCAGCCCCCTCCTCTGACGCCAAAAAGTTTGTTCGGTCTCTGCAAATTCATGATCTGGTCGACCTCTGGAGGGAGTTTCATCCCCTGGGTAAAGATTACACACATTATTCGCATCCCCATCATTCTCACTCTAGAATAGACCATGTGTTTATGCTGAGAAAACATCTCCTCTTAGTGGTTTCTACTTCCATCCTTGCCACCCCATGGTCAGATCATGATTCCCGTTTTTGTGGTTTGTCGCTCCATTCTTGATAAACCTGAACACTAGCCCTGGGTGATGAATGATTCACTTTTATCCCTCCAAGAGGTTCAGGCTGAAATTCTGAAGTCCTCTGCAGACTATTTCCTCATTAATGCAGGTTCAGTCTCATCTCCTGTAACTCTCTGGGAGGCATACAAGGCAGTTCTTAGGGGACACATTATACAGTTGGCTTTGAAACGTAAAAAGGAACACTGTTTAAAGCAGTGAGATATAGAGATCCGACTGGAAGTACTTTCAACCGCGTTTAAACTATCTCCCACCTCTTCTAATTGTAAACTCTTGGATCAAGCCCACTCAGAGTTGGACCTCTGTCTCACTGATAGCGGTGAGTGTGTCTTGCGTTGGTCTTGCCAGAAGTGGTACACTAAAGCGAACAAACCGAACCAAATACTGGCCAACAGACTCCGCACTTTTACTCCTACATTCACCCCTATCACACTGCATACTCGACATAATGTACTCACTGTGAACCCAGTGAAGGTCTTGGGGGAATTCCGTTACCGTCTTACCAAACTGTACTCGGCTCCTGATCAGTTGGGTAGTCAGGACACTGATAATTTCCTTAATAGTCTCTCGCTCCCTCATACTGACTGAGGCTCATATGGCCCTTATGGACCGGGACATCCAGGTTTTGGAAGTCCTTCAGAGTATTAAAGATCTGAAAGTGGGTAAACGACCTAGACCTGAAGGCTACACAGCACTTTACTATAGGAAGCTAGCTGATGTTATAGCTCCACATCTAACAGCTATGTATAATCCCGCCAAAGATGGCCAATCTTTTACATCGGATCTTTTGACCACTAATATTGTGATGATTCCCAAACCTGACCGTGACCACTCTTCTTAGGCTAATTTTAGGCCCACTTCTCTTATTAATATAGACATGAAAATTCTGACCAAAATTCTAGCTAACCGTTTGAATTATTTTCTTCCCAGCTTAATTAGAAAGGATCAAGTTGGTTTTGTACCACAGAGGCAGGCCAGGGACGCTATTCGGCGAATATTGCAACTACAATATATAGCCCACAACCGCTTGTTGGAATCGATGCTCTTGTCTCTGGATGTGAATAAGGCCTTTGACACTTTAATATACTTCGCCATTATGGATTTTGTACCTCATTTCTGCATTGGATGACAGTCCTAAATGACTCCCCTTGGGCTAAAATTAAGTATTGTGGATTTGAGTCACCCCTTCTCAGTATTGGGAGGGGTATTCGTTAAGGATGCCCACTCTCACCACTTTTCTTCATTTTGGCTTTAGAGCCATTGGCGGAGGCAGTTTGTTCCCATCCAGATATAAAAGGTATTGACGTAGCAGGCTCTTCTAAAAAATTTCCTTATTTGCCGACGATATCTTGTTAACTTTAACTTCCCCTAGAATCTCTCTACCAAACTTACTATCCCCTCTAGACACTTTTGGTTCTCTTTCGGGTCTTTGTGTCAACCCCTCCAAATCGAATGCTCTCTCGGTCAACCTCTCTTCGCCAGTATTGACGAACTTGAAAACAGCGTTCTCCTTTCAGTGGTATTCTTCTTTGCCTTACCTGGGAATCCGCCTTACCTCAACATATGCAGGATTGTACCAGGCCAATTTCCCATCCTTAGTTAAAAGATTGTCTGACATGCTGTCCTCCTGGTCCCATTTACCAATGTCTCGATTTGGCCGTATAACCGCAATTCGCATGTCTTATCTCCCAAAACTGCTTTATTTCTTTTGCATCTTGCCTGTTTCAGTCCCTTCACATATTTTACGAATACACGAACACAAGCTTTTGAAGTTCATATGGGGTTCTACCCGTCCTCGAACAAATAAGCAGGTTTTGTATGCTTGACGGATCAATGGCAGCCTTTCGGCCCCTAACTTGCAGGTCTACTATGCTGCAGCAAGCATAGCTCCGCTTTCCCATCTTCATGAAACGTATCAGCTGCCGCTATGGGCCACAAATGACCTTGTTGATTCCAACCCCATACCTGTTTCTTCTTTACCCTGACTCCCTCCCATTCATCGCCCGGCTGTAATAGGACCGTGTCTAGCCCACTCTCTATGATTATGAGACTCTGTCAAATATTCTGCGGGTTTGATTTCCCCTCATCTCTCACATTTACGACTTCTCTATTGCTCATTGTTTCCTCCAGGTGGTGAGAACCCGGCCCACTTTTCATGGTGGACCACTAATGGGTTCACGGACATCCACTCCCTGTTCACTCCTACTAGGATATTGACGTTCGATGCCTTACGCTCTTCTCATGATATCCCCTTGCGAGAACACTATAGCTACCTACAACTTAGGCATTTTCTCCAACAACTCATTAAATCCCGCCCTACCCTGTATACTCTGACTCCTTTTGAGAGTATATGTAGAGCTAGACCCCATTCTCTGGGCCTGATATCTGATATACTCATCTATAATCTCTGTAAGAAAGCCCCAGCTTAGACCCTATCATCTCCAATGGGAAAAAGTACTGGGGAGGTAGCTTGTCAGGGGATCTAATTGACCAGACCGTGTGGACTGCACAGAGGAGACCTGAAACACATGTAAGTGAAATATAATGGTGTTTATTAAACAAGTGACAAGTAAAAGGAATATAACAGTGCAAAACCAACACAACAAACCCACGACAAACAACAATATATACAAGTAAATGGAGATACCGGAATCGTAAACAAAGCCAGGCCAAGGTCATACACAGGGAGGTCAGCCGATGGGTAAGGATGGGAAACCAGCAGGACAGGGAGAGGATGGATGGTTAAGCTGCAGGGCAGGGATCCAAGGGAATCAGGAGGGACAAGAACAGGATGGGCTCGGGATAGGGATCGGATCGGAGCAGAGCAGAGCAGGACAGAAACAGGTTCACAATCAGGATACAGGCAGCAAGGTCAGGGCGCAGGGAAAAAGATACCAAGGCAAGCCTATGAGGGCTTGCCGGGTATTTATAAGGCTGTGGTAATTGACCTCATGTCACAGCTGAGCGCAGTGTGTGCTGTTTGCTCCACACTGCCGGAGTGCACCCGCTGGTGGACACCGGTACTACAGCCCAAGGATGCAACAGTGCCACCAGCAGGAGAGACCTCTTACTGCAGGTCCCAGGTGTTGGAAGACACCTGCTGGTGGACACTGGTACTGCGATCCAAGAGACCGATAGCGCCACCAACGGGTAAACCCTCTCATGACATAGCTTGACCCAGAAGACTGGCAGATTATGACCATAGCCATTTCTAAATGTTTGCCAGGGCTGGGCTCAGCCCTTCCTTCTCTGAGCTGTCCGCTCATCTGTCAGCTAATTACCAGCTTCTATCTCTCCACAGTGACTCCCCTGTTTTTCATCCTGCTCATCAGTCCCGCCTACTTAAAGCCGTCCAGCTCACTTGATCTCTGCCTTCGCCTTTGTCAACATCACAGAGACTGTCTCCTGCATTCCTGTTGAAGACTTGCTCAGCTGACGTTCCTTCTGGCTCCAGATACTGCTTGCTGTACTACTACATTTATCTCTGGCTCTCTGACATTGTCTTGGCTGACTACCCGATCCGGTTACTGAACTCTGGCTTGTTTTGACTGCGCTTACTCTGTTTACCTTTTTTATTATTATTATTATTATTAAACAAGTGTGATTTAACTATACTTCTGTCTCGGTCTGATTCATGGTTCCTGACAGTAGGCGAAGGCCATGAATTCAGAAGATGCAGTCAGTCCACTTGTTGGTAATATTTTTTCCAGATTGGATGACCAGGATCACCACATGGATCAGTTTGCCATGGCGTTACAAACGCTCCTGAGTTGCACGGCTCACCTGGAATCTTCCACTATGGCTGCTCCGGTACAACCTGTGTTGCAGGCCATCCCTGCTGCGGCTCCAGTCTCTGTGCAGGCACCCGCCTCGAGTATTACCTCTATAAGAGGTATGTCTGGTTCTGCTCCACTTCCCCAGCGATTTGGGGGTGATCCAGTTCAATGCAGAGGGTTTCTCAACCATGTTGAGATATACTTTGAGATGCTGCCCCAGGAGTTTCCCACAGACAGAGGCAAAGTAGGTTTCGTGATATCTTTGCTTTCTGAGTGAGCCTTGGCCTGGGCAAACCCTCTATGGGAGACGCAAAAACCCGTGGTCCTGAGTTACCCAGAATTTGTGGCTTCCTTTAAAAGGGTATTTGACGTTCCCACACGCTCCGCTCCTGCTGCCAAGAGCCTCATGTCCATCAAACAATGTATGAGAACTGTTGCTGATTACGCCATTGAATTCTGTACTCTGGCAGAGTTGCTTGGAACAATGAGACCCTTGTGGCTGCCTTTTCTCATGGTCTCTTGGACAACATCAAGGATGAGATAGCAGCCCAAGATATACCCACTGAGCTGGAGAGGTTGATCACATTTGCCATCCTTATTGACTCCAGACTCAGAGAAAGACCCTCTTTTAAGGAGCGCTTGTGGAAGCCTCCTGTACATTTGTCTCCGAGCTTTGCAGTCCCACCCTTGCCTCCCTTACCTCCCATGCCTCCTGGTACCGAGTCGGTCAGTGAAGGTGAACCCATGCACTTGGGCTTCACGCGTCTCTCTGCAGATGAGAGAGCCCTTAGGAGGAGGGAGAGATTGTGCCTTTATTGTGGCCAGGCTGGTCACTTTTTGAAGTCTTATCCTACCCATTCTTGGAACGCCCGAACCTTAATCTCCTGTCATAGACAGACCTTAGGTGGCGTTGTTTCGTCTCCAGTTATCCAGAAGGATAAGTCCCTTGTTTCGGTTACCCTTTCTTGGGCTGAGTCTTCCATCCAGTTACAGGCTCTAATCAACTCTGGGGCTGCAGGCCTGTTCATTGATACTGCCTTTGTATCGAAGCACTTGATTCCGCTACAGCTGCGTGACACTCCACTTGCCATTGAGGCTCTTTTGGCAGGAGACCTCTACAGCCTGCCCATGTGACTCATGAGACTGTTCCGTTGTCCATGGCTGTAGGGACTCTTCACCATGAGATGATCCATTTCCTCACCTAACTGGTTATTGGTTATCCTTGGTTACAGAGGCACAACCCTTCTTTTGATTGGCTCCATGCTGAGGTTCTGTCCTGGTCGCCCCAGTGCAGTGAGAGATGCTTCCAGAAGGTAGCCAAGGTCCTGTGCACCTCTTCACTCTCCTCCCTGCCAGAGAAGTACAGCGATTTTAGCGATGTCTTTGACAAGGGTCAAGCCGGTACTTTGCCTCCACACTGGTCATATGATTGCACAATTGACCTTCAACCTGGTGCCATACCCCCTCGTGGCCTGGTTTACCCTTTGTCGATCTTGGAGGATAAGGCCATAGAGGAGTATGTTGCAGACGCACTTTCTCGAGGTTTCATCCGCAAATCCTCATCTCCTGCTGGTGCTGGTTTCTTTTTTACGAAGAAGAAGAGTGGTGAACTGAGACCTTGTATTGATTAAAGGAGTCTCAATCATTTCACGATTAAGAATGCCTATCCCATTCCATTGATTACAGAGTTATTTGACCGCCTCAAGGGAGCAATGGTCTTCACAAAGCTTGATTTGAGAGGGGCATACAATCTCGTCAGGATTAAGGAGGGTGACGAGCATAAAACTGCGTTTAATACCAGAACAGGCCATTATGAGTATGTAGTAATGCCTTTTGACCTTTGTAACGCTTCGGCAGTTTTCCAGGAGTTTATTAACAATGTCCGCCGAGATTTGTTGCAGTTTTGTGTGGTGGTTTATAACAACGATATCCTCATATTTTCCAAGTCCCTGGAGAGCCACCACACAGATGTCTGTCATGTGCTTCAGAGACTAAGAGAGAACAATCTCTATTGTAAGTTGGAGAAGTGCAAATTCCATCATGAACAGGTTAAATTCCTGGGTTATGTCATTTCCACTGCTGGTTTTTCGATGGACCCAGAGAAACTTTCAGCAGTCCTATAGTGGCCTCGACCCGTGGGTTTACGTCCTCTGCAGCGTTTTCTTGGCTTTGCCAACTATTATCGGAAGTTTATTCGTAACTTCTCGTCTCTGGCCAAGCCCCTGACTGATATGACCAGAAAGGACGGCAACCCACAGAGTTGGTCTCCGGAGTCCACTAAGGCCTTTGAGAGTCTCAAAGCTGCCTTTGTTTCTGCTCCTGTGTTGCCACATCCTGATCATACGTTGCCTTTTATCCTGGAAGTTGATGCTTCTGAGACTAGAGTTGGTGCCCTTCTGTCTCAACGTCCTAACTCTGAGAGCACTATGCATCCCCGTGGCTACTTTTCCAAGAAATTGTCACCTGTGGAGTGCAATTACGAGATTGGTAACAGAGAGCTGTTGGCGATCATTTTAGCCCTGAAAGAATGGAAACATCTCCTTGAAGGTACCACTGTGCCGGTTCTCATTCTTGCTGACCATAAGAATCTCACATTCTTGTCTGAGGCTAAGCGTCTCTCTCCCAGAAGGGCGTGATTGGCTCTTTTCTTGTCGAGTTTTAATTACATTGTCTATTTCTTACCCGGTACTAAGAATGTAAGGGCTGATGCCTTGTCACAACAATTTTCCTCCACTTCCAAGATGGAGTCGGTTACGGTCCCTATGTTTCAGCCTGATCGTATTCTGGCTACGGTTCACACCAGTCTCACTTCTCCTTTGGGTGACAAAATTTGTGCTGCTCAGGTCGATGCTCCTTCTGAGAAACCTTGTGACCACTGCTTTGTTCCCAAGAGTCTCCGTACTGCCGTGCTCCAGACTTACCATTCTCCCAAGGCTGCTGGCCACCCTGGGAAGAATCAACTCTTTTGGGCCATTCCCCAACAATTCTGGTGGCCTAGTCTACATGCTGATGTAACCACCTTCGTAGCTGCCTGTTCCGTGTGTGCTCAGAGTAAGACTCCACAAAATCTTCCTACAACCCATACCCAATGGAGAGAGGCCTTGGATTCACCTGTCTTTGGATTTCATTGTGGAGTTACCCAACTTCCAGGGCAACACAGTTATCCTTATGGTGGTTGACCGGTTCTCTAAAATGTTGCATTGTATTCCACTCAAGAACTTGCCTACTTCTAAGGAACTGGCTTCTATTTTTGCTCGGGAGATCTTTCGCTTACATGGGCTACCCAAGGTGATTGTCTCTGACAGGGGTAGTCAGTTTGTGTCCCGGTTCTGGTGAGCCTTTTGTGCACAGTTGGGTATTCAGCTTGCTTTCTCCTCTGCGTATCACCAGCAGACTAATGGGGCCGCAGAACAAGCCAGTCGGTCCTTAGAGCAATTCCTACGTTGCTATATTTCTGACCATCATAACAACTGGTCAGACCTCATGGGCGGAGTTTACTCACAATAGTGCCTTGAATTCTGCTTCCCGATTGTCCCCGTTTATGGTGAACTATGGTTTCCAACCTTCCATGTTGCCTGACTTGTTTGATCTGCAGAGTATTCCTGTGTTAGAGGAGCATCTCCGTGGTCTTCGTTCCACTTGGGCACAAGTTCAGGAGGCTTTGCAACATGCTAACCATAGGTACAGACTCCATGCTGACTGAAGACACCTGCCTGCGCCTTCCTACCGGGTTGGGGACAGAGTCTGGCTGTCGTCTCGCAACCTCTGACTTTGTTTTCCTTCTTTGAAGTTCGCACCTCGTTTATTGGGCCTTTCCGTATCCTTCGAAGGATTAACCCAGTGGCTTACGCCTTGGACCTTCCTCCTAGTATGCGCATCTCAAATGTGTTTCATGTCTCCTTATTGAAACTTTTGGTCTGCAACCGCTTTACCACTTTGGTGCCACGTCCTCACCCTATACAGGTTGAGAACCATGAGGAGTATGAAGTACAATCCATTGTTGACTCCCGTAGGCTCCGTGGGCGCATACAGTACCTGGTGCATTGGAAGGGCTACGGTCTGGAGGAACACTCTTGGGTCTCATCCTCGGACATACATGCCCCTGTTCTCCTCCGTGATTTCCATAGATGTTTTCCCCTCAAGCCCAGTGGTCCTCCGAGGGGGAGGGGTCGTTGAGGATGGGGTACTGTCAGGGCTGGGCTCAGCCCTTCCTTCTCTGAGCTGTCTGTTCAGCTGTCAGCTAATTACCAGCTCCTATCTCTCCACAGTGACTCACCTGGTTTTACATCCTGCCTACTTAAAGCCGTCCAGCTCACTTGATCTCCGCCTTCCCCTAATTTTTGAGTTGCATCCACATCGATAGGGAGACCCTTGATCAAAATTTTTTTAGATATGCTGGGTTCCACATGTGGACAATTTTGTTTACAGATGCCTTATGCTCCCTGGGTCATCTCAGAACACCTCTTCTGGACTTACAATCTTTTTCCCCTGCTCACCCCATGGAGCATTGCAGCTAGTGCCAGCATACTCCTACTGCTCATGTCCCTTTCCTCTCATTTTCCATATATATTTTACTTCTTTGTTTTGTCTTTTGTTTATTGCATTGTAACCATATGAATGTTGACCTGATATGTTGGATTACATGCTAATAAATCATTGTGAAAGAAAATATATATATATATATATATATATATATATATACACACACACACACACACACACACACACACACACACCACCTGAAGTGTATTAGAAACAGCACACCTCTGAATGCACTGTAGATATAGGCTACACTGGATGCAGAGTAAACACTGAATATAAAGTCTATACTAAATTGCTATATGCAGATATATATATATATATACACACACACACTAGACTGACTGTATGTATATATATATATATTGAAAACACTGCCATTAGCTGAATAGCCTGCCTGCTTAATCTAACTCAAGCTATCTCTCTGTCCACGCCAACAACACTACACACGGCCGCTATGTAAGCAGCCTTATATAGTGTGGAGCGTGGACTTAGTCCCCCCTGAGCAATGATTGGCCAAAGGCACCCTCTCTCAGCAGAGTGCGCTGAGATTGGCCAAAGTATGCACCTGATCTGCAGATCAGGTGCATGCTTTGGCCAATCATCATACAGCAATGCACTGCGATCTCGCAGTGCATTATAGGGAGTTCCATGGTGCTGAAATTTCCCGCGAACGCCCCATAAGTTCGGTTTGTTTTAGAACAAACGAACACCCGATGTTCAAGTCTAACTTATGTTTGACTTGAACCAGGGGCTCATCCCTAATAGGCACCTAAACAACCTTAACATACAGGGATATACAATGTAATACTGATATAAAAGCACACACACAGGTTGGACTTGATGGACTTGAGTCTTTTTTTCAACTTCACCAACTATGTAACGAGTACCTGTGTGAGTATGGCACAATGTGACAGGCTCAGGGCAGCTTGGCTCTTTTTCCCCACACCAATGGCTGCTGATAAAGGATGCATGCACTGTACTGTCACCATTTGAGGATGGTGAGCCATGACAATGCATGCATGAGTGACACAATCCTTGTTGTGTTCCTGCTGGTGCAGACTCTGAGTAGCATAATGGACAGGGCACTGATCAGTGGGAGGAAAAAGAGGACCTCCTTTCCTCTCAAGGCCCGCTTTATGCAGACACCATTCTTGCAGAACACACAAAAGAAGGAGGAGGATTCTAACAGTTTTGGAGGCAATAAAGCAGAGGAAGACATATGTCAAACCTTAAGAAAGGTTATTCAGTCCCCAGAACCCTTGGAAGTAGTACGTGGCTGGGAGGAGGCAGTTCCAGATACTGTGATCCTCAGTGACCCCGAGGACTCTGCTTCCCATGTCTCCACAAACTTGCAGTGCATAAGATCCCTCATTCTTTAAAGCCTGCAAAAGTACCCGAGAATTTGTGGCATCAAGGAAAAGTATCACTATTGGTTGGCAACCCTCCTTGAACACCGTTATAGGGGGAAAGTATCAGAACTTCCGTCCTCACAGAGGGAACAGACGATTAAATATCTTGAGGACACCTTAAAGAGGGATTTATGTAATGCATTTCCAGACTCATGGATTGCATGGATTACAGTCTCATGGAAAAGCTAGTTTTGAGGCTTCTGTTGGTCAAGAGAGGAACGGTGGAGAAGGGGCCATCTCAGTGATGCATTTCAAAATTTTTTTAGTCCTCAGTGCCCAGGGCTTGTCAGCTTCCACATCCCATTGGCAGCGTCTGCATCATATGGTGGGAGATTATCTAGGGGCAAGTACAGACATGGAGAGCTTTCCAGTTAATGATCCACTGGGTTGCTGGGTCATGAGAATAGACCACTGGGCAGAACTTGCCCAGTATGCAATTGAGCTGTTGGACTGCCCAGAATCAAGCGTGATTTCCGAACGGGCATTCAACTGGCTGACATTTGTTAAAATTAATCAGTCCTGGATTAGCAGCAGCTATCAAGCCCCTGATGCCGATGTGGCTGATTAAGTGTTATAGGGATCTTGAATCACTGCAAGACTGTCTAGGCTGCCTAGCTGTGTGGGTTTTAATTTTATCTTGAAGTCATTTTTTGGAATAAGTTTTATGGGCACAATTAACACCCAAGGACCAATTTTGGCAGGTGCATCAAATTTAACATTTTTACAGCAAGGCTAATTCTTGATTTCATCAAGAATGCATTTGGAAGGTTTTTCCACAACTGTGTGACAGTGGCATCAAATTTACATTTTTTTACACCAAGGCCAATTCTTGCTTTCATTAAGAGAACCTCTATAGGGTTACGATGTGAAGGCACCACCAACACCCAAAGCCCAATTTTTCTGCCACTGTTTGACCGGGGCATATCATTTAAATTTTTGACAGCAAGGCCTATTCTTGCTTTCATCGCGTACCTCTATAGTGTTATGCCCCATACACACGGTCGGACATTGATCGGACATTCCGACAACAAAATCCTAGGATTTTTTCCGACGGATGTTGGCTCAAACTTGTTTTGCGTACACATGGTCGCACAAAGTTGTCGGAATTTCCGATCGCCAACAACGCAGTGACGTCAGCCACGTACGACGAGACTAGAAAAGGCCAGTTCAGAACCAAGCGCGGCACCCTTTGGGCTCCTTTTGCTAATCTTGTGTTAGTAAAAGTTTGGTAAGAGACGATTTGCTCTTTTTCAGACTCGTGGCTTTCAGGTCATTTTCTACGGTTCAGTTTGTGCTTGTGGGTTTGTATCTGCTCTTCAGTGCATGCAGTCAGTTCGTATTCGTTGCTGTTTTTCAGGTCGCTCTTCACAGGCCTTGCTGTTCTTCAGTGCATTCTGTTACTTCGTTCTGAGCAGCCGACCGTTTTCTAGCCATGTTGCGTATACGTACTCCTCGTAGAGTTCGTGCTGTGCGGGGGCTTGGTGTTGGGGTCCTGACCTTGACACACGTCCAGTCCATGAACAGGGTGGGGAGGAGTTCATGGACCAAGAATTGGTTGCTTCAGCGTGACCAGTTCTCTCATATGCCTTTGCTCCGTGAGATCCGTGAGAATAATCCTGATGATTTCAGGAACTTTCTCAGGATGACGGACCCCGTATTTCACCGTTTGTTGGCTTCGCTCACCCCCTATATCAGCAGGCAGGATACCTGCAAGAGGCAAGCCATCACTCCGGAGCAGAGGCTCGTCGCTACCCTGCAGTACTTGACGACAGGGAGAAGCCTGCAGGACTTGACGTTCTCGACAGGCATCTCCCCCCAGGCTCTGGGTATCATTATCCCAGAGACCTGTTCTGCCATCATCCAGGTCCTGCAGAAGGAGTATATGAAGGTAAGATTTTTATCCTTTAATATCAGGTGTACCTTATACTTTGGTGTTTAAAAATTCACATTAATAAATGTTATCTTGATGTTGGCCAAGAATGTTTGTGTCTAATCTGCTTTTCATGTTTTAATGTGCAAAAATACAAATTTTTTTGTTTCCTCCACAGTTTCCTTCCACGCCACAGGAATGGCAGACTGTGGCCTCCCACTTTGCCCAGCGGTGGGACTTTCCTAACTGCGGAGGGGCAATTGATGGGAAACACATCCACATCGTCCCACCACCCAACTCGGGGTCGTACTATTATAATTACAAGGGGTTCAATAGTATTGTGATGTTGGTGGTGTCGGCTAATTACGACTTCCTGTATGTGGACGTGGGAAAGAATGGCCGGATGTCCGATGGTGGAGTCATCGCCCAGACGGAGTTTTACAGGCGTCTCCAGAATGGCAGCTTGGACTTGCCACCTCCAGAAGAGAATGTGGAAGGACTCCCATTCGTCTTCGTGGCGGATGAAGCATTTGCGCTGGGGGACAATCTTATGTGGCCATTCCCGATAAGGACCCTCACCCCGGAACAGAGTGTTTTTAATTACCGGCTGGCCAGAGCCAGAAGAGTGGTGGAGAACACATTTGGAATCATGGCCAGCCGGTTCCGCCTATTTCTTACACCCATCCATATGGCGGAGTATAAACTGAATCATATAATCCTGGCGTGCTGTGTTCTACATAACTTTTTACGGCAACATTCTGCCAACTATGCTGGCTCAGTTGGGCCTGAGGCCAGAATTATAAATGAAACAACCCTGACGGCGATTGAAAGTGGGCGTCCTGGCTTGCCCTCCCTGAGTGCCCGTGATGTCCGGCTAAGATACCTTGAGTTCTTTGCGGGTAGGGGGGCCATCAATATGCCAGACAATTTGTGAAACCTTGATCAAATAAAAAAAAATTAAGCAAATCTTTGGTGAAATTTACTGCTTGTGTTTGTTTTAGCTGACCCTGACCGAAATGTGGTGAGTCCTGAAAATGGCGTGATTGTGTAACCTTATACAAAGCACTGTTGGGTGTTATTTACTAAAGGCAAATACACTTTGCACTACAAGTGCACTTGAAAATGCACTGAAACTGCACTTGTAGTGCAAAATGGATTTGCCCTTAGGAAATAACACCCATTGTCACAGAAAGCAGCAATTACATCACCACAAAAGTGTTGTAGCGTTGAGACAATAATCCACAAATTCTTGATTAACAATCTTTTTAATACCTGCACAATCACATGTGCATTTAGAAAAGGTTTTTAAAACAAACCAACATGCTTGTTGTATAACAATTTTTGGGGTGGCATTATCAAAAATAGAAATGTCCATTTAAGATAAAACAGACATGTTTCAAAACAACAAGAAAGACACAAATCTTGAACTTACAAAGTTCACATATGGTAAAACTTGAAGGCAATATCAGACATGAGTATTTAGGAACTGTGTTTGATATTGCGTTCAGATGGGGTGAAGTCACCCCAGGAAAAGCCAAATTTTGAAGATGCACACCAATTTAAGAATTTCAACATGTGCTAGCTGCCATCACGGGGGATCAAGGGACGTGTTTTGGGGGAGAAACCCCTTTGCATCCCCAAAACGCGTCTATTGATCTCCTGTGATGGCAGATAGCACATGTTGACACACTGTATGCATCCTCAAAATTTGGCTTTTCTAAAAATCGCTAAAACATTTTTAACATTGTACCACACAAAAAAACGCAGGGATTTGGAGGGGTTTTAAACTCTCCCCAAAACATCAATGATGTTATTATTTTTTTTGAATAACATCATTGATGTTTTTCTTGATGTTTTCCAAAGCTAAATTACACCCCATGATCTCCCCAATCAGGATCTGTGCACTTTCCGAGGTGAAATGCCCTGGATCCACAACATCACGATCACCTAAAAAGAGAGAAAACCACAAAAAAACAGGTATTATAAATATGCTGGCATCCATCTCTTACCTGAGCCTGTGGTCGCAGACACTCACCTGTTGTGGTGCCAATTTCCACCACGTCTTCTTCCTCCTCCTACTCTGCTTGGGTTGGGGGTATTTCCCCTTCTTCCCGAGGTGGGGGGTCTCTGGTCTCCTCAGATGAGGGGTGTCCTCCGAGTCTTTTCTTCCCTATGTAAAACAAAAATGGTATAATTAGCACACAGATATTTGATGGCCAAAATATAAAGATGAAACATTGCTTGGAAGTGGTGTACAATTGTCTATTTTTGCAGAGTTCCAAGATGTAGAATTTTTATTGTCCGTTGTCAAGCTTTAAGACTTTACCTGTTTTGTACAAGCTTCACAGATGGAGACCCCCCTATAGTATACACTGGAGCACCTGCATGGGCCCCCTAATAAAAAGGGTGTTCTTGTGTCCCACACTAGTGCTCCAGCGTCCAGATGTGAAAACAGCTGCTGAGTGTCCTCTCCTTACACAGAATCTAGTTTGCATTTCATTCTAGTAACAAACCCATCTACACAACCAAATATTTTTCATACAAGTAGGCCCTAAAAAATGTGGGCAAATGCATATGGCCTAAACAATGGTGTTTTATAGGCCGAAAGAAAAATGTTTGATACGAACGAATAATGTGCCCATGAACATGAAAGTTGCCATTTTAAACTGTATAACACTTAAGAAAAGCACATGGAGCAGCACGAATGTAATAAAGACAAAAAGAATAGGAACACAGCACAACTACTTACTTTTTTGCAGCACTCTCCAGATCTTTCTGTACTGCCCGGGCTCTCTTAATTTCAGGTCCGACCACCGCTTCCTGAGCTGATCTTTCGATCGTCGTACCCCGAAATTCTGGTGCAGACTTTTGACCACTTTCGCCATGATCTTGGCCTTTCTGATATTGGGGTTAGGGTAAGGTCCATACTTTCCATCATAGTCGGCCTTCTTCAGGATATCCACCATCTCCAACATCTCCCCAAAGGACATATTTTATGCCTTAAATCGTCTCCTTCTGGATCGGGACGTTTCTGGATCCGGGCTTTCCTCCTCCTCGTTGCTATAATTAGCACGCCCCTGCTCTGACTCCGCCATGTGCTCTTCACCCACTGCGCTGAACAAAAAGGGGCGGGGAATAGATTAGAAAGAACGTCAGGGGCGGGCGGAGTTACACGCATGCGCAGTGTGTATAAAGCGTAACATGCGTGCGTAGTACGTACGATCTGTGAGCAGAGGAAGGAGTATTGGAGGTGCCAATCTTGATAACGAAGGTAAGAGCCAAACTTGGGCCTATACTGCTTCTAGATTGAGGCCTATATTGTAACTAGATTAGGAGAGTTTTGCCTGACATTAGGGTTTGTCTTGTGTTGTGTCTAGCAGTGAAAATGGATATCTTGAAATATACCGACTTTATGGCAATCTTCATAGATATGTTCAGGGAGCTGCCTTGTCTTTGGGAGATAAACCACCCACATTATAAGAACCAAACAAAGAGGAAGGCGGCACTGGATCAATTGCTGGAATTTGTGAAGACGGTGATCCCCACGGCAGACATGACCTATTTGAAGATCCTAATTGGTGGCCTGAGGCGCACTTATCTAAGGGAGCACAAGAAGGTCCAGGATTCCCAGAGATCCGGAGCAGCAGATGACATCTATGTCCCCAGGATGTGGTACTATGACAGGCTGCATTTTCTGGCAGGCCAGACTGAACCCAGGTCATCACTCTCCAGTCTTCCTTCCCCCCAGCTGAGGCTTCTGACGCCCAACCTGGGCCTTCCAGGCAGCAACATGTGGAGGAGCCCAGCTTGAACCAGGTATAGCATTCCTCTAAATAGTTCAGGTTGTCCAATCAATGATGTTAACTAGATGTTAGTTTGGAGTACTAATTTATGATTGTGATTGATGATGCAGAAACTAAAACCATGTCCCTTTTTCATACACAGGGAAGTCTCAGCCAGGAGGTGGCCGGGCCGAGCAGGCTGCCTGATATCCAGGTCCCTCCCCTACACCCGCAAAGAGAAAGTGGCAGGAAGAGGAGTACCCTGGAGGAGGCTGCCATAGGCCTCTTTTGGAAGGCTACAGAGGCCCTGACAGCCCCCCACACTGTGAAGGAGGACTTTGCTGGCATAATTGCCTGTAAAATGCAGCGGATGGAGGAGGGCCAACAACTCATGTGTGAGTCATTAATTTTGGAAGCTCTCAATAAGGGGTTGTGGGGCCAAATAACATCTGCTACCCACATTTGTGACCTCACACATGGTCCTCCTCCTCCTCCTCCAGGTCCTTCTACTTCTCCTCCTCCTCCTCCAGGTCCTACTAGTCCTCCTCCTCCTCCAGGTCCTACTCCTCCTCCTGCCACATCTCCAACAGCAGAGCCACAGCCGGGAAGGAAGCGTGGAAAGAAGACCAGAAAGTGATGACCTGGGTTCAGTCTGGTCTGGCAAAAGATGCAGCCTCTTGTGGTACCACAGCCTGGGGACACAGATGTCATCTGCTGCTTTCCAGATCTCTGGGACTTCTGGACCAGACTGCACTCCCTTACATATGGGCTCCTCAGGCCACCAATTTTGATGTTAAAGAATTGATGTCTGCCCTGGGGGTCCAAGGCTTCGCCAATTTCTGCTGTTTCTCCAGCATTGCCTCCCTCTTTGTTTGGTTCTGAGCCCTTAATAAAGGATTTTTGGTTTCAATTATACTCTCCTATGTGTGTTTTCCTTCAAAAAGGACAGTTTGTTTGTGAGGATTCAGGTACATTTCTAAAGTACAATGTGAAATTAACAAGGGACACCAACACCAGACAATCTCTTTGAGATTAAATAATATAAGATATCAATGGTGTTGTGGTAACTTGACACACAAAACACACACAAAAATATTCTGGAGTAAAACTAACGCTCCAGCGTGACCAATTCTCTCATAATGCCTTTGTTGCAGGAGATCAATGAGAATAATCCTGATGATTTCAGGAATTATCTCCGGATGGCGGACCCCGTTTTTCACCATCTATTGGCTTTGCTGTCCCCCTATATTACCAAGCAGGACACCTGCATGTGGCAAGCCATCACTCTGAAACAAAGGCTAGTCGCCATTCTATGTATTTAAGGTTTGCTAATCTATTGGATTTATTTCGTCATTCCCTAATTACCATGAATGTAATATGCTGTGAATGTCCTTTTTGTCCTCATGCATGCTGGAAGCTTTTAAAGTTCCTTTTTTGTCCTTCATGCATATTTGCCTTCACTAACCTCCCCAGCATGCTATCCTGGGCCCATACACAGCTAGCCTAGTCAATTAACAATGTATTTTGTCAGCTCCATTGTAGTGCTTTACACTAAACACCCCCTAAAATGTGTACAAATGTTATTTTTGTCCTTAAATGCATAGTGCAAGAGTTTGGGCCCAAACTCATTTGCACCCCCCCCCCCCCCCCCAACTGCCAAGTCAACTGATACCAATCCTCTATCTGCTGACTTTGCCAAACCCATACACACTATACCTACCTCTTTTGTGGTCAGATTTATGGTTGAATTCACCAGAGCATATAGTGCAAGGGCCTGCCTGAATACTTTCATATGGTACTGTTTAAAGTTTTGTTCTCCTATTATCTTGATAGGTAATTGCAGAATGTAAAATTGTGCTTCAATTTGGACAGTGTGTATTAATATTTTTGTATTATGACACTTCCTACCTGTCCAGTGTGCTGCCAATAGTGTAAGTAAGGAGGGGCTGTCCAAAAACACATTATTTATGCATTCAGCTCTCAATGAAGTGGAGAGGGTTACCTGTCCAAAACATCCCCCCCACCATAACATTTTTACAATGGGCCATCAGAGGGTGTGAGGAATCTGATAATTGGACCTTATGCTTTTGTCTTTAAATACTCCTTAAAATAAATGTTAAACTTATGTTGGCCAAGAATGTTTGTCTGCTTGCAATGTTATGTGCAAAAGTACTATTTTTTTTTTCTTGTTTGACTCCCCAGTTTCCTTCAACCCCACAGGAATGGCAGACTGTGGCATTCCACTTTGCTCAGCGGTGGGACTTTCCCAACTGCGGAGGGGCAATCATCGGGAAATACATCCACATCATCCCACCCCCCAACTCTGGGTCATACTATTATAATTACAAGGGGTTTAATAGTATAGTGATGTCGGCGGTGGTGTCTGCGACATATGAGTTGCTGTATGTGGACGTGGGGATGAATGGCCAAATGTCAGATGGTGGAGTCATCGCCCGGATGGAGTTTTACAGACAGCTCCAGAATGGTGGCTTGGGCTTGCCACCTGCGGAAGACAATGTGGCTGGTCTTCTGTTTGTGTTCGATGCTGATGAAGCGCTTGGGCTGGGAGACCATCTGATGAGGCCACTTCCCATGAGGACCTTCACCCCAGACCAGAGGGTTTTTAACTACCGGCTGGCCAGAGCCAGAAGAGTGGTGAAGAATGCTTTTGGCATAATGGCCAGCCAGTTCCACCTATTTCTAATACCCATACACATGGTGGAATATAAACTCAACCACATAGTACTTGCCTGCTACATTTTGCACAATTTCCTACGTAAAAATGCTACGAACTATGTGGCCTCAGTTGGGCCTGAGGCCAGATTTCCAGATCAAGCAACCCTGACGGCACTTGAAGCTGGCCGTTCTGGCTTGCCCCCCAAAGCTCCTGGGAAGTCAGACAAAAATATCTGGAGTACTTTGGGGTGGGGGGATGGGGGGGGATTAATATGCCAGCAAATGTATAAAACATTTTTTAAATAAATTTTTATTTTAAAATGAACTAATATTTCATTTGATTTACTGTTTGTTTCTTTTAGCTGTCTCCTAGGTTCTTCAATGGGCTTTTCTTTTTGGACATTTTCTTCAATAGTGCAAATGTATTTTATTTGATACATGAGGTGACAATCTCTTCTTCAGCTAACTATTATTTTTGTTGTTAATGTATGTAATGCATTAATGATAAAAATAATCATCCTTTTCAGCACCATGAATTAATTGTTTGGAGACCCTTAAATGGCCTGATTGAGGCCAATTTTAAAGCACTGTGTGGGTTATTTAGTAAAGCCAAATCCACTTTGCACTACAAGTGCACTTGAAAGTGCACTGAAACTGCATTGATAGTGCACTTGTAGTGCAAAGTGGATTTGCCTTTAGTAAATAACCCCCATTGTCACTGTAAACACAAACTTACTAAAAAAAATGGTATTGAGCATTGAAAGAAGAAGCCACACATTGTTGAGTATAAAAACAGTTCCCTCTGTGTACATTCACACGTGCGTTAGAAAAGGGTTTTTGAACAAACCAACATCTTTGGTGTATAACATTTTTATGTTTGACATTATGAATATCCTTTTTTGGTTAAACAGGCACGTTAAAACCATAATAACATACACAACTCAAGAACTTACAAAGTTCAACTTTGAAAAAGTGAAGGCAATATCAGACATTAGTATGTTAAAACTATGTTGATCTTGTCTTCATCAGATGGGGTGATGTCACCCCTGTAAAAGCCAAATTTTGAAGATGCACACAAATTGGGAGTAAAAATGTGGATTTCCCTCCTGATCCCATGTCTAATGTCAACATGTGCTAGCTCCCATCATGGGGGATCAATGGATGTGTTTCGGGGGTGCCACCCCTTCCTCTCACCTACTTGAGTTACGAGGAAGGGGTTGCACCCCCAAAACGCTTACCTTGATATCCCGTGATGGCAGATAGCACATGTTGACACACTGGGGGTCATTTACTATAGCGCCGCGGTGCTAATTAGCGCTAAAACGGTATTCACTATAGCGCTGATGAGAAAATACTCCCAAAATCGAATTTACTATAGTTCCCTGAAACTAAATAGTGCCCAAATCCTTACTCTGCTAAAATCTGGAGAATTGCACATGGAAATAATGTTTAGAGCATGATATACTGTAATTGCCTAAATGGTACTGAAATATGCGGTATATTATTTAAAGATAATCTGCTTTTAAACTGTGTGAAAAAGTGATTTCTACACTGAAATATCTTTAAAAGTCTGAGAAGAGATAAATTCCCCGTTTTTGTACAACTAGGTGCCAACACAACTGAGCATGCTCAGACCTGCAAATAGCTCTCATTTTAGCTCCAGTGTCTTTTTTACCAGGCGCTATAATAAATACCAAAATTAGTGCTTGGCTAAAATGCATTTTTGAGAATGAAAATCAGCGCTATTATAGTCCAATGCAAGTTTCAGTCATTGATTCTATTGGTACAATAAATAAATAATTTTAATGTTGAAATGAAATGTATCTTTCCTGGCCAGCCTCACGTCAGCACACAATGGGTTAACCCCTTCCTCCAGTCTCTCAGTACCACCTTCTCTTAGATGATAAAAGGGACCTCCTCCCCCGCCCTTGTTCCTTTTTTTTGGTCGGACTCCAGGCCACCATGCTCATGGATTAGACTACACCCCCCTACCGAACCTACCCACCCAGGTTCAAGCCTCTCCTGGGATCGGAAGCTCCAGAACAATAAAGGTAGTTCCTTTTATCACACTGGACGCTCTATGTGCAGGAGCCATGCGGGCATACTAAGGCTTAAAGAGCTAACCATTTTAGGCTGTGGTGTTGCTGTAGTATCGTGCTTTCCATTCCTGCTCCCAAGGAGCTGCGCCGGCCATCTCCCCTGTGTTTTCTGTCGGTCGGTAATGTCCTCACAGGGGGGCGGGGCTGTGTGGGCGGAGGTGTTGGGCGTCACCTATCAACGCTCACCATAAAGCCTGGAGAGCCAGAAGCTCCAGTGCTGTTTGCCACAGCTAGTGAGGGAAGTATACTGGTGAGTTTCCTTCACAGAGGGTGAGGGGTGGCTGGGCTTTGTCAGTGTTTACTGAGCCATGATCACAAAATGCATTATACCATGTGTTTACAGCTTTTCAGATACCCTACAAACCTGCTGCCACCCCGAGTGACTCCATATCCAGTATTAAGGTAACGTTATTTCCTATAAAGAGCCAGTAAAAAAAAAAAAAAAGCAATAGAATAGGAACTTCTTTTTTCTTATTTCTATATCCTGTCTTTTGTTGCTGTAGTATGAGCTCACCACAGCCCCAAAGTGCACGAAGATCGTCAGAAAGGTAGGAGGGGTCTACGGGGGCCACAAAACAAAAGAGTGCAACACCAGTCTAATAAGGTGTTTTGTCTTATAGGAGTAGAAGTCCTAAAAAAAAGACAGTCACGGAAGGAAAAGTCCCGCCACCGCTCAAAATCTCCGCATGCATCTGGGTCACGCACAGGACATAGATCCCAAGCAACAGCCAGTCCATGCCGCAAAAATATTCAGACCGCTATGGCGGCAGAACCAAGTGCAACAAGAGGCCGTCCCACCAAAGGCCTCTGCTGGGCCTGTTCAGCGCCATCCGCCCCTGAGAAACTCTTGTGTGCAGAATGCATAAGAGATGTAGCCACAGATAGAGAAACAGAGGTACGTAGGATAAAGGACTATATTCAGGAGGCGGTGACGGAGAGCATGCATGCGGTCGCAGGCGTAAGTGCCTCCGGGACTAAGCCTAGAGCCAAGAACGCCATCTAAGCAGAAGCGAGACTCATCACCGGGGCTTAAAATATCTTCAGGAGATTCTTCAGAGTCTGATGAACCGTCGGAGTATTTTTTCGACTTCCAACTCATAGACACTTACATTGTAGCAGTGAAGGAGGCCACAGACTGGGAACAAGACACTCAGCCTCCGGAAAAAATTAAAAGATATTTCCCTAACTTGAAAAGGCAAGGGGCAACCTTCCCGTTCCCCTGAGCCATCTGTCCTTCCAGGTGGGCGCCCCAACCCCAAGAACTTGCATCCTTTGTCAACCTTCTCTCCAAGGGGAAACACCAGAGCAGTCCCCTGTCCAGGTTTTAGTGGCTCACCACCACCAGAGCTTCCTCTGAACTTGAGGGGGCATTTTGATCAATTTTTCCAGGGACTCTCCATAGGGCCAATTTTTCAGGATAGCCTGCTGGAGATCCCTTGCGTGGAAACGTGCCCATTGTACTGCTGGTATTGATGCCATGAGGAGCCCCAAGACAGACATAGCTGCCCTGATGGAAATTGGCAGGTTTGTCTGGGTCTTTTTTACCGCCCTTTGAAGCTTCTCTATCTTTTCCTCGGGGAGAAAGATTCTCTCCTGTATGGAATCAATGGTGTATCCCAGGAATTTTATTGTCTGCGATGGAATCATGTTTGATTTTTCCTTGTTTATTATCCAGCCGAGACTCTACAAGCGTCTCTTTGTCCTTTGCAGATCCTTCTCTAATAGATCCCTTGTCTTGGCAAATATTAGAAGATCATCTAAATATGGAACAATCGATATTCCCTCTACTCTGAGTGGGGCTAAGGCCTCTGCTACTATCCTTGTGAATATCCTCGGAGAGGATGACAGCCCGAAAGGAAGAGCTCTAAACTGAAAATGTAGAATTGAGTCTCCCATTTTGATCGCAAACCTTAGGTGCCTATGGGATGCTGGTGCTATAGGCACATGGAGATAAGCATCTCTCAGATCTATGGATGCCATAAAACAGTTTGGGGTCAGGAGACCCTTTACTGAAAAGATTGTGTCCATTTTGAATTTCTTGTACCTGATAGATCTGTTGAGGATCTTCAGGTTCAGAATTAATCTGAATTTGCCTGAAGGCTTCTTTACAAGAAATATGTGCGAATAGCACCCCTGTTCTACTTCTTTGGGAGGAACATTTACGATCACCCTCTGTTGAATCAACTCCTGTAGGATTGATGTCATAGCTACAGATTTCTCTGGGTCCCGGGGAGCCTGAGTTACGTAAAAACGAACAGGTGGGGGTTGAGAGAATGCCAGTCTGTAACCCTCTATTATTGTTTTGAGGATAAATGGACTGTCTGTTATCATCTTGCACTGTGAAAAGAAGGTTTGTAACCTTGCTCCCACAGTCGGAGGACAGTCACTGGCTTTTTGTATTTGGGGTAGGGGGCGAAATAGTACACCTGACTTGCCCCTCCCTCTCTGAGACCTCCATGGTCTCTTATAACCTGTCTCTTTCGTGTCTGGGTTTTTCCGAAAATGTTTATCGCCTTGAGGGATCACCTTTTTCTTTATAGGGAAGGCCTTTTTCTTGTCAGCCATTCTTTCAAGTATGGTTTCAAGACCCGGGCTAAAAGGGTAGACCGCATAGCTTGGTCTTTGAGGCTGTATCCCCGGTCCATGTCTTAACCCATAAAGCTCTACGAGTTGAGTTTATTAATGCTGAGGATCTGGCTGACATTTTAATTCATTCAGCTGAAGCATCTGCTATGTATCCCACTGCTTTTAGTAGTACAGGCAGTGTATCTAACAGATCCTTACGGGGAGTTCCTGCCTCGATATGGGCTTTCAGCTGTTCCAGCCAGTGCTCCAAGTTCCTGGCTACCACGGTTGAGGCCATGGCTGGCTTCAAATTTGCTAGGGTTGAATCCCATGCTTTCCTTAATAGGGAGTCCGCCCTCTTGTCCATGGTATCCTTTAGGACAATGTTTCTCAACTCCAGTCCTCAAGGCGCACCAACAGGTCATGTTTTCAGGATTTCCCTCAGATGAAATGGCTGTGGTAATTACTAAGGCAAAGAAACTGATCAAATCACCTGTGCAAAATAGTGGAAATCCTGAAAACATGACCTGTTGGTGCGCCTTGAGGACTGGAGTTGAGAAACACTGCTTTAGGATACCCATGTCCTCAAACGCAAGGTCAGTGTTCCTTGACACTTGAGAAAAAGCTGCATCAAGCTTTGGTTTTTTGTTCCAGACTTGGGAGCTATCCTCTTCAAAGGGAAACCTCCGTTAGAGGGATCTGGAAAAGAAAGGGGCCCTCTCTGGGTCCTTCCATTCCCTTTTCATAATTTCTGATAGAAACTTATGCACCGGAAATACCCTGTGTTTCACCTCACCCATGCCCTGGAACATTTTATCATGTAATGACAATAGGGTTTTATCCTCTGTGATGTTTAGAGTTGTGTGGATAGTCTTCAAAAGGTCATCCACCTCCTCTAGGGATAATTTTGTAGAGAGAAGAAGAAGAGGAAGATTCTTTCTCTTCATCCGCTTCTTCCTCAGAGTCTGTAACAACGCTATGTTCATCATCTTCTGAGTCACTGCCCCCTCTGCAGGGTTGCCAACCACCAGTAAATTTACTGACAGTTTGTAAAAATCTGTGATTTTTTTACAACTGCCAGTAAATATCAGGAGCTGATAATTTCATGCTGTGTTGACTTTTGAAGTGTAAATCAAGCAAATTACTTTGTTATAGGTATTGTCAGTGTTTCCATATCATGTTTATACTGTTCAAATATTCACTTTGTTAGTTTTCAATAGGAGTTCTGTAGTTTCTCAGGTTGCCAGTAAAAAATGTGATCCGTCAGTAAAATGTCCATGTTTTGTCAGTAAAAAATGCTACGGGAGGTTGGCAACCCTGCCCCTCTGGATGCAGAAACAGATGAATGAGAACGAGGTACTGAGCTGCTACCTGCAGCTGGACGTTTATCAAGATAAGACCTGAATGTCTCAAATGTATCCGCCAATTCTTTTCTGAAGGAGTTCAATAATTCTCCTTGCTGAGACGCAAGTGTAGTAGGAGTGATTTCCTCCTTAACTAAGTCTGCAACACAAGCCCTGCATAATAATTTTGTCCAGGACTCTCTTAGTACATTTTTACATGACGGACACTTCCTCTTAGCAGGAGGGGAAGAATGTCTGGTCTTTTCTTTAACTTTCTGAAATACACCATAATAACCATTTGCTTTTAACATTTATTTCAATATAGAAACACAAAACCATAGCATGCTGAAAAAATAAAGGAGCTAACACTTTAACCCTTCTTTTTGATACCAGCCAGTCAATCCCCCCACAGGTTCACTTTACAATAAATGAACACACATACTTCCTGATATCAACATACAGGAAGAGTGTTGCAGGCTCCTAAATTCTCCAGAATTCCCTTCCCTTAAAAGAGGGAAAATAACACATGCCCATAGAGTAAGATACAGAGACCATTGTCCCCGCTTACCTGGGCCTGCTGACTTGCTTGGCTCCTGCTCCTGCCACCACTGTTGGGTTCCTTCTCCATGCTGCCAGGATTCACAATGGCGTTTGGTTGTTTTATTTCAAATTTCCCGGTCCGCTCGCCGCTGCAAGGGCCGGAAATGACGTCAGCCCGAAAAGAGGCCATCCCCTCCTCCTGTGTTCCAGCGGCCGGAAGCAGAAGCCGCGTCACGCCACTAGAAGTCCCGCCCCCGGCCGTAATGACGCACTCACCCTCGGAACCCGGAAGGGTGAGGCTTTGGGGAAGAAGGAGATGCTCGTTTCTCCTTAGCCTAGCCGCCGGTCTAAAGGAGCGGGGACCTCCAGCAGCTTGACCCTCGCCGGGTATGAAGAGGAGAGGACACCGGAGCGTCCACTTCACGTAAGGGAGAAAGCTGGGCTGGCCTGCAGACAAAAATAGAACAAAACCGGTATGCCCCATACTCTCCCCACCTGGAGAAAGCGTAGCACACCCCTGGCTCCCTGCAGCGCTTCCACCATGGCAGAGGAAACACTACAACTGAGGCCATGGTGTCCGGTCTTTTAAGAAAACTGACTGCAGTGTTTCCTGGGAAAAGTGGGTGGAGCTGCGCTCTCTCCAGGTGCTGTCCTGAAAGACGAAGGGAGAAAACTGCATTTTTTCCTTTCCCGATGAGCGACAAGTATTGCTGACAGGTGTCTGAAAAACACATGAGGGGGAATGCCGCGCCAAATTTTAATCAAAAAACCAGCATGAGTTCCCCCTCCAGGAGCATACCAGGCCCTTAGGTCTGGTATGCATTTTAAAAAATGGGGCATGATGGAATTGTGACATCCCGGGGCATGATGGGACTGTGACATCATAAGGGGCGGGGTCACCGGGTGACATCACCCGGTGACCACGCCCCATGCCTATATAAGTCGTTGCGCACCTCGCACACAGCATTACAGCGGGAGAGAGCGTCGTGTCAACATCGGAAGAAGAGAAGAGGGAACAAGACGATGGAGAATACTGGGCCACTGCCAGCAAAAGAGCGGCAAAAGAGCAGAAGATAGCGGAGGAGCCCGGCAGAAGAACCGGAGAGTGGGAGGAGAACCGGACACCGGGAGAAGAGGCCGAGAGAGCGGGAGAAGAGGCCGGAGAGAGCGGAGAAGTCGGAAGAAGACCCCCGAAGTCGGAAGAAGACCCCCGGAGCTGCCTAATAAATTACTTTAAAAACCTTTCTAGTGTGTTTTTTTTATTGACACTTCTTCCCCAAGGTGAATGGGTAGGGGTACGATGTACCCCATACTCATTCACATACGGTGGGGGGCCGGGATCTGGGGGCCCCCTTATTAAAGGGGGCTCCCAGATTCCGATAAGGCCTCCGCCCGCAGACCCCGACAACCAACGACCAGGGTTGTCGGGAAGAGGCCCTTGTCCTCATCAACATGGGGACAAGGTGCTTTGGGGTGGGGGGGCACAGTGCGCCCCCCTGCCCCAAAGCGCTCACTCCCCCATGTTGAGGGCATGCAGCCCGCTCATGCCCTCGCTCATCCCCACCCCCTTTCCTGACCGGCCAGGCTGCGTGCTCGGATAAGTGTCTGGTACGGATCTTGGGGGGACCCCCACACCGTTTTTTCGGCATAGGGAGTACCCCCTAAAATTCATACCAGACCTAAGGGCCTGGTATGCTCCTGGAGGAGGAAACCCATGCAGTTTTTTTATTTAAAATTTGGCTCGACATTCCCCCTCATGATTCATATCAGACACCTGTAAGCAATGCTTGTTGCTCATCGTGAAAGGAAAAAACGCAGTTTCCCTTTCCCAATGAGCATGCCAGCTCGGCGCTGGCTCCCACGACGGGGCTCGCAGGTGTCAAATCTCGCCAATAACAGCGGCGAGATTGGCACAATATCGCGGTCACCTACTGTATGTGTAGGAGGTTCTCACATGTGGCAGCTCCGTGGCTTAGAGGTTAGAACTTCTGTTTAGCATCCCTGAGCATCTGGGTTTGATTCCCAAACATGTTGCTTCATGTAGAGATGGTACATATGCTTAGAAAACTGTTGCTTTGTTTATGTGGATGCATATAGACTTTGGTCTTTGGCCTGTAGTTGGAGATTTGATGCACATAGCCAAGGGCTAACACAGTTGCAAATAGTATTATGTGTTCCTGCTCATCAGGTTGTTGTGGAAAATTTTATGTTAATGTATTGTCATAAGAGTCTCCCAGTGTCTGATCTCTTGCAGCCCGCTCTAAAGAGCTGACTGGGGCAGACTGACGCTGGTTGAGACCTGTTAGGTAGTGGAAAACCTCCTGGTGTTTGGAGAGAGGTGTTTGCGGAGAGAGGACATGTCCGCCAGCAAAGGGCCCCTGTGCAATGCACAGAACGATCGTCTGGTGGGGATGCGTTCGCTCTGCAAAGACATTATTGGTTGTTTCCTCTTGTCACCCCTGGTATGCCTGATCAACATGTTTGGGGTACCATGACATACACCTGCAGATAAACTCCAATCCATGCACGAGGAACTCTAGTCATCTTATTTAGTTATTCTATATTGTATCATGTCCTGTAGTAATTTGTGGTTGTATTGTGTTGTGTTGTTAAATCCTTATATGGCCATTCACATCCTGTGAGGTCATATCCTGTGTCCATTTCTTGTGAGGTCAAAAGCTTTGTAAGGGGTGTTCGGCTGTTGGAAGCCCAACCCTCGAGCTTTGGGACTTCCTGTTATGCTAATAAAGAGTGAGCACCCGGCTGAGGAGTCAGTGTGATCTTGGAACTGGAAGCGAGAGGTTGTTTCTATTTGTGAGCATGAGGCACACACACCAGAGGAGGGGCTACATCAGAAGGAGAGACATCTGATCAAAAGGCGAGATGCATTTATATCATTAGACGAAATTGTTATTATGATTAGAAACAGGAGATTTGGCTGTGTGCTCTGTGTACAACCGAATTTCTATGACACAGGTGCAATTACTTTAGACATACATGAAGAGACAGATTGAAAGATACTGGTGGGCATGTATTTCTATTGGGCGTGTGTCAGTGTGCTAACAATACAGCCTTTCTTATATAAAGGGCTGCAGTTGGGGGGGTTTGTTTGGCCTGAGAGGGTCAGTTTTTTGCTGTGATTTGTGGGGGGAGAAGGAATGATATTGTGCTTATTGACAAATGCCCAACTAGGGTTGTTTGCTGAAATTCTTGTGCATTTTTTCCATCAAAAGGTTTTTGTAGCCATGCTGTCAATGTTGTGTGTGTATTGTTCCTGTCTGACCATGCAAACATGGTTTGAGAGCATGTGCTGACCTTCTACTCTTTGCTCTTTTGCTTAATCATGTACACAGAAATGCAGCTTCCAGAAGAACACGGTCACCAATGTATGTATGTGTGGATTGTGGGTGTTATGTTTTGAATAAGTGCCTTTTTTAATATTATGTTGGAATGCTTTGTAAGAATAATGACTGTTAAGTATGTTTCTATAATCTTGCAGATAAAAATGTGATGTGTTGCCCGTTATACACTTAAAGTCGCATGACAAATCGCTTCAATGTAAACCTAGGCTTCAGCACACCTGCAAGTAGGTGATAAAAGGTGGAATCTTTATATATAACAGCTGTGGAGAATTGCCGGTAATGAACTCAGCTGGTGGATAGGCAGTGTTGTATGTGTCAGCTCTGGTTCACATTGGTGCGATTTGACATGTCAAATCGGTGGCAATTGCACCGTTCTAATTGGTGTGACTTTGGGGTGCGATTTGTATTGATATCAGTACAGAAACCTGCACAGATGTCTCTGATATTGCCCCCGCAGTCGGGACGGACATGCGGGAATGAAATTGTGTGAGTTCAGCTGAACGATTTCCTCCTGCTGTCGGTGTGAACCAGGGCTCAAACTGGGCCTTTGTCCTTGTAATTCACCTGTTGCTATCCCAGGGACACCATTTCTTATCAAACTCACTTAAGTTTACCTTCAAATATATGTAGAAATATAGATTTGCATATCTGCAAATAAACGAAAATAAAAAATACTAATCATGGTTGCGATTAAAAGAGCGTGGTTTTACCTTCTGACCCGGAAATGAGTCATTGTATGGGCCCGGAAGTTCCTTTGCTGGTCAGGATCTCCATCTAGGTGGACATGGCGAGGTCTCTCTTTAGCAAAGAGGAGGTGCTGCTGATTTGCCGGGTAAGTGTAGGATATGTACTTACTCAATGTGGGGTGAATGTGATAGTTAGATTTGGTGTGGGTGCGGTTCATTGATTTGTTTGGCATCACCACACATTTGCTTCCGGCCCATGTGCACACACCACTTCCTGCATTTGTTCTGCTGATGTAAATGACTTGTTTCACAGTTGGGTGACTTTCCCAGCAAATTTGGACCTCTGAGTTGCATGACAAGTTGTAACCCATGATTCTCAATGATAACCATTCATATCGGTGCTACTTTAAGTCGCACCAACTTCAAAGTAGTCCCTGTACTACTTTGGTGTGACTTTCATGTAATTTGAGGTACATAGCGCGCAATATTACACAGGCATTCCCAGAAGTTGGGGCCAAGTCGCAGCAGTGTAAATGAGATTCAAGGATAACACCTTTCAATTTGGCCCTATTATCACTTGTGCATGCTGAAAGTGTGGTAAATTCGTCCCTGAACTACCTTGGTTTGACTTTGATGCAATTTGAGGTCCATACACCACAAGATTACACAGACATTGCTTCAAGTCATGGCAAAGCTGTGCAATTTTAAGGTCGCACAAGTGCAAATGGGGCCTTATTCAAAGATGTTATCAATTAATCTCATTAGGTTACTTTCACATTTGGGTGACTTTTCATGCAGCTTTGAACCTCAGAGTCACATGAAAAGTTGTCCACCATGGTTTCCATTCATATCTATGCAACTTCACCCATGTTCACATAGCTCTGAATTGACATGTCAAATTGCAGGCCAAATCAGCACCTATTGACGGCAATGGAACTCTCCGAATTGGTGCGTCGCCACGATTCCCAAAAGTAGTCCCTGCACTAAATTGGGCGACTTCAGGGGGCGATTTCTTACCTCCCAACTTTTTGAGACGGGTATAAGGGACACCTATTAGCAAAAGTATGTAGGCATAGGACACACCTCCTAAAACACCTTCCCGCCCGGCCTATAGCAGAATGACGGCTGGGCGGTGGTTCAGTTATCCTGACTGGGCGTCATATGATGTCCTGCAGGATAACAGCCAGCACACGCCCGTGGGGGTACGCATCACGGCGATCGGTGGTGCGGTGTGTCAGTCTGACACACTGCTACACCGATCTCGGTAAAGAACCTCCGACGGAGGCTCTTTACCACGTGATCAGCTGTGTCCAATCACGGCTAATCACGATGTAAACAGGAAGAGCCGTTGATCGGCTTTTCCTCACTCGTGTCTGACAGTGTCTGTGTTGATTGTTTATCAGCGCAGCCCCCCCTGGGATGCCCACACTGGATCATCAGGGAAGCCACCAGGACGACCAGGGAAGCACAGGTACATCCCCCATGGCCATCCACATGTGCAAATGAATGCCCAATCTATGCCAATCAGTGCCCACAAATTGGCACTGACTGGCACCATTATGGAACAAATTAATTCAGTAATGCCCAGCAATGCCCCCCATCAGTGTCCATCAGTGCCCATCTGTGCCCATCTATCAGTGCCCATCATTGGCCATCTGTGCCACCCATCAGTGCCACCCATAAGTACCCATCAGTGCCACCCATAAGTACCCATCAGTCCTGCCTATGAGTGCCCATCAGTCCTGCCTATGAATGCCCATCAGTGCCACCTATGAGTGCCCAGTGCTGCATACCATTGCCACCTATCAGTGCCCATCAGTACCACCTCATCACTGCCACCTCATTGGTACCCATCAGTGCTGCCTTATCAGTGCTCGTCAGTGCAGCCATATCAGTGCCCATCACTGAAGAAGAAAACGTACTTATTTACAAAAATTTTAAACAGAAACAAAGAAAAAACATTTTTTTTTAATTTTTCGGTCTTTTTTTATTTGTTGCGCAAAAAATAAAAATTGCAGAGGTGATCAAATACCACCAAAAGAAAGCTCTATTTGTGGAATCAAAATGATAAAAAACTTGTTTGGGTACAGTGTAGCAAGATCGCGCAATTGTCATTCAAATTGCGACAGCGTCCAAGATGATGCTATGCCGTTACACCCAGCAAAACGTGTTGACATCATCAACGCAGCCCTGTCCTAGATGCCACAAGTATCGGAAGGGAGGTGAGTGGCGAGTGCTGAGTCTCGGTGTGCTAAGGTCGTATGTCCGCGCAACACTAACCGGAGTCTACAGCGGCAAGACACTTTACTCTTTACAGGGAGTAACTTCATATCTGTTTGCATACCTCTTACCCACTCTATCCCGGCTTCTGATTTCGGAGGGGGTGAGCTTTTGGAGGTTTGAATTTACCGCCACCCCAGTAGCCAACGGTGATTAAGTGAGTCCAGCTACCCAATAGCAGAGGGGCTAAGCACGCAAGTGATTTGATTTCCCTGTATATGAAGTGTCTTCTGCATCTTTCTATTCAATCCATCAGGAAGCATATTTGCAAGCCGAAGACTCCAACGGTAATGTTTGCTGATTTCATAACCACATACTTTTCATATGACCTTATTTGATTGACTGTGTCTTTCCATCCTACATTATTTTCTTGATCATTGGATTTTTTGTCAGCACGTTTCAGAGTGGAACCTCAGTTTCTACAGCATCAATAGTACTTAATTTTTTCTATATTTTGTTTGCCATTCAGGACTGATATTTACATTAACTCTCTCAGCTGAATAATCATCATGGATATACTCGGTATCACACCCATATTGTTAGGTTTGATTATCTCAGGCCATGCCAATCAAGCTCACTGAGCAGCCTTCAGACCCCCTCCCATTCCCATTTCCCCCTCCCCCCACATCCATTGGATTTGCCAGCAGTCATTCGGTTACATTTAGGACACGGGGACCATGTACATTCCCCAACAGTTAAATTAATCCACAAATTAAATCTGAATGACTACTGGCTAACACAATGTGTCCGGACAGTGTTTGATGTTGTCTTGTATTGATGTTGTATGTTTTGTCCTGTCTGTTGATATAGTTCAAGGCTATCTCTTCAATGTCCAACCCTGGAATTGATTAGTTTTTTTATACATTGCACTCTATTAATTTATTCTCCCTTTTTGATACAAATAAATTGTTTAATAAATTTAATTGCTTATATTTTTTACTTTTTTGGTTTGATCAATTACTTGTTTCTAAAAGTAACCCTTTACTCAGTTCTTTCCACACTGGGTACCCTCCTTTTTTTTTTTTTTCCTCCTTTATGGCTGGTATTTGAATTTGTACCGTGAGTGCTGTGGAGACATCTGAGCAGACCACCAAGCCATTGTGCTAAGTATGAGACCTGCGTAATAGTGTAGTATGATTAAAGAATGAATATAAATAATTACCACTTTATAGTCACCTAAATTAAAAAACAACATACAACAAATAGGTAACCTAAATGTTTAATACATGTAACTTTACAGACTATCAGACATTACTATGTACTAATCATTCATAACTGCATTCGTTAGCAAAAGAAGGAAAACAAACTAGGAATACTAATTGCAATATACATCAATAGATGCACACGAGGTAGAGCACATCTCATATAAAATGTTTCTTTCACATACATGGATCATGGTTACAGTGCAGTGCTATATAACAACTTAGTAGAAATTGGCATTTGCACATATACGGAATCGCTAATTAGCGCTGATTTTTTAATTTACTAACGGTAGTGCGCCGCTAATAGCGCTCTTTTTCATTTTAAAATTTTATTTGGCTAAAATGGGCGCTATTATTTGGAATAGTGCCCAGTACTTCCTGGCGCTATAGTAAATGACTGTGTGCACTGTGTGCATTTTCAAAATTTGGCTTTTAAAATACTTTAAAACTTGAATTAAAATTAAAAAGTCCTCGACAAAACGGTACAATTTTTGTGTGTTTTAGACTCTGACAAAAACATCAATGATGTTCTTCATTTTTTGTTGAACATCATTGATGTTTTCCTTTATCTTTTCTAAATCACGATTGCACACCATGATCTCCCCGATGAGGACGTGTGCACTTGCACTGGTGAAATGAGTTTCTTCTTCCACAACATCCACATCACCTAAAAAGAATAAAACACACCATGTGTTATAAATATGCAGGCATACATTTATTACTTGAAGCTGTGGTCTGTTGTGGTCACTATTTTAACCACGTCATGAACCTCTCCTCCCTCCACATCCTCAGGTTGTGGTGTGGTGACTTCCCCTTCTTTAGGAGGGGTCCCTGGTGTCCTCTGATGTCCCGAGTCTTTTCTCCCCTATATGAATACAAAAAAGGTAGGGAAACAAAAAAGTGCAGCGCTAGCAAGACAATTGTGAAAGAAAATATTTTTTGAAACATGTACAGTTGAGTATATAATAACTAATGGTGCATCACAAAAAAATTGTGAAACATATACAATAACTAATGGTGCATCATCAAAAGTCCAAATAAAAAACATCCTAAATAAGTGATATAGGTCCTCTATGTGTGAAGATCATGACAGTGGACAGATGAAATCCTGAAGTGAAGAAAACACCACCACCAACAATAGGGAGGCTTACCGGAATGTTTGAACCCAAGAGAACATACGTTCGATGGGTCAAACAAACTTGTTTGGCAAAACAGCCAACGGAAATGTGGAGTTCTGTGGAAGTAGCAAACGGAACCTGCGATCATCCATGGACTGGTATGTCTCTCAGAAATGGTGCCCCAAGTGTATACGCACCAGTTGGGTTAATATAGGAAGAACAGAAAAGGCCACATAGTGTAATTTTATAAATAAACATGAAAAATGTATTAAAGTTAAACTCACATTCGAGTAGATAAAACAGCGCTGTGCAATAAAATGACGGCAGTGGGGTCCTACCCAATGCGTTTCGTCTCCTTGAACATCGTCTCAGACGATGTCCAAGGAGATGAAATACATTTTTCATGTTTATTTAGGGAATATATAGTTCCCTAAAACCTAATAGCGCCCAAACCCTTACTCTGCTAAAATCTGGAGTAGTGCACATGGAAATAATGTTTAGAGCATGATATACTGTATTTATTGGCGTATAACATTCACTTTTTCACCATTAAAAATCGGGTGCAAATAGCGTGTGCGTGTTATACGCCAATAATTCAATTTTAGCTGCCTCGGAGTGGACAGGGAGGGGAGCGGGATGAGCGCCGTCAGATTACATACAGTAAGAATCTCCTGTTTACTTGGCGGCCTCTGGAATAGGAAGTTCCATCTCCTGGGCCACCATTGGACCACTGTTCTGTCTCTCATAGGAGATTCTCACTGTATGTAATCTGTCGGCGCTTGTCCCGCCCCCCTCCCTGTCCCCTCTAGGCTGCAGATGGGCATCGATCAGGCTGATGGCAATGGTGAGGCTGCTGCACTGATGGCAATGGCGAGGCTGCTGCATTGATGGCAATGATGAGGCTGCATTGATGTGGACCAATGAGGCTGCATTGATGGCAACGGTGAGGCTGCACTACTGTGGACTGATGAGGCTGAATTGATGGCACCTGTGAGGCTGCAGATGGGCATTGATCAGGCTGCATTGATGGCAATGGTGAGACTGCAGATGGGCACTGACCCTTATTTTGCTTCAAAGTTCCTTATTTAAAAAAATGTTTTTTTCCTAAAAACTTCCCTCTTAAAATGAATGTGCGTGTTATACGCCGATAAATACGGGTAATTGCCTAAATAGTACTGAAATATGCGGTATATTATTTAAAGATAATCTGCTTTTAAACTGTGTGAAAAAAGTAATTTCTATGCTGAAATATCTTTAAAAGTCTGAGACAGTGGCGGAATTACTGGGGTTGCAACAGTCGCACTTACGACTGGGCCCGGCATTCCACCACTGTGGGGGGGGGGCCCAGTGGGCTCTGAGCGGAGAGCGTGTCTTTCATCTAACAGCAGCAGAGACACCAGCATCGTTTGTTTTATTTCCCTCTCCATGTGTCCTCTCTCTCGCACAGGATGACAGAGGACACACAGCTGATCTTCTCCCCCCTCCCCTCTCTGTGCTCCGCGGGCAGTCAAGTGTGAAGCTAATAAACTCACATTTCCCGCGGAGCACAGAGAGGGGAGGGGGGAGAAGATCAGCTGTGTGTCCTCTGTCATACTCTGCGAGAGAGAGCACACACGGAGCGGGAAATAAAACAAACAATGCCGGTGTCTCTGCTGCTGTTAGATGAGAGACACACAGGCGTTGCTGGGGGGGCGCACCAGGTGACACCCGCCAGAGGGGTGACACCTGTGTGGGCAGCGGCACTGCACAGTCCTCACCCCTACACAGCGCTGTGCACAGCGGAGCGCACCAGAGCCTCCTCCCCCTCCTCTCTATTTACAGAGGGGGAGTCTGAGGGACACATGTCGCTGTGCCTATCCCGCACTGTTCTGAGGTCTGTAAAGTGTTTATTCAAATAGACATGTGCTGGGCAGCTGGGGGGAACACTATGGGAGGGGGGTCTGCACTGATGTAGGGATGGTGGTCTGCACTGAGGGGGGTCTGCATTGATGGGGTGGGGGTCTGCACTGAGGGGGGTCTGCATTGATGGGGTGGGGGTCTGCACTGAGGGGGGTCTGCACTGAGTGGGGTCTGCATTGATGGGGGGGTCTGCACCATGGGGGGTCTGCGCTGAGGGGGGGTGTGTGCTGATGGAAGGGGATGGTCTGCAATGAGGGGGGGTCTGCACTGAGGGTGTGTGTGTGTGCTGATGGAGGGTGATGGTCTGCAATGAGGGGGGTCTGCACTGATGGAGGGGGGTGGTCTGCACTGATGGAGGGGGGTCTGTACTGAGGGGGGGTGTGAACTGATGGAGGGGGGCCTGCAATGAGGGAGGTATGTACTGATGGAGGGGGGTCTGTACTGAGGGGGGGTCTGTACTGATGGAGGGGTGTGTGAACTGATGGAGGGGGTCTGTACTGAGGGGGGGTGTGAACTGATGGAGGGGGGTCTGTACTGAGGGGGGGTGTGAACTGATGGAGGGGGGTCTGTAATGAGGGAGTGGAGGTCTGCACTGATGGAGGGGGGGTCTGTACTGAGGGGGGGTGTGAACTGATGGAGGGGGGTCTGTACTGAGGGGGGGTGTGAACTGATGGAGGGGGGTCTGCACTGAGGGGGGGTGTGCTGATGGAGGGGGATGGTCTGCAATGAGGGGGAGTCTGTACTGAGGGGTGTGTGAACTGATTGAGGGGGGTCTGTACTGAGGGGTGGTGTGAACTGATGGAGGTGTGGTCTGTACTGAGGGGGGTCTGTACTGAGGGGGGGTGTGAACTGATGGAGGGGGGTCTGTACTGAGGGGGGTGTGAACTGATGGAGGGGGGTCTGCAATGAGGGAGGGGAGGTCTGCACTGATGGAGGGGGGTCTGTACTGAGGGGGGTGTGAACTGATGAGGGGGGTCTGTACTGGGGGTTGTGAACTGATGGAGGGGGGGTCTGTACTGAGGTGGGGTGTGAACTGATGGAGGGGGGTGTGAACGGATGGAGGGGGGTCTGCAATGAGGGAGGGGAGGTCTGCACTGATGGAGGGGGGGTCTGTACTGCGGGGGGGTGAACTGATGGAGGGGGGGTCTGCAATGAGGGAGGGGAGGTCTGCACTGATGGAGTGGGGTCTACACTGGGGTCTATAGTGATAGAGGGGGGTCTATACTGATGAGGGTCTGCATTGAGGAGGGTCTATACTGATAGATGGGGATCTGCACTAAGGGGGTCTACACTGATAGATGGGGGTCTATGCTGATAGAGGGGGGCTATACTGATATATGGGGGGTCTGCAATGAGGGGGGATATACTGATGGATGGGGATTGTACTTAGTGAGGAGGATCTATACTGCAAACGGGGGTCTGTACTTATTGGGGGGTCTATACTGAGAGGGGGGTCTGCAGTTAGTGGAGGGGGGTCTGTACTAAGGGGGGGCTATAGTTGGTGGAGGGGGGTGACACCAATTTTTTCCTCACCGGGTGACACCAACCCTAGTGATGCCACTGGAGCGACACGCACTCCGCTCAGAGCCGTGCTGTCCTGAGAAGATAGAGGACTCTGATGGGCACTGATAGGGGGCACTGATTAGATTTACTGATGAGCACTGAAGGGGAGGCACTGATAGGGGACACCGATAGGAGGCGCTAATAGGATTTACTGATGGGCACTGAAGAGAGGCACTGATGGAAGGCACTGGTGGGCAATGATAGGAACTGATGGGGGGCACTGAGAAGGCACTAGGGGGCACTGATAGGGGGCACCGATGGGAGGCACTGATAGGATTTACTGATGAGCACTGATAGGGGGCACCGATGGGAGGCACCAATGGGATTTACTGATGAGCACTGAAGGGAGGCACTGATAGGGGGCACTGAGAAGGCACTAGGGGGCACTGATAGGGGGCACTAAGAAGACAATGATGGGGCACTGATAGGGGCACTGATAGGAGGCACTGATGAGCACTGAAAGGGGGCACTAATAGGCTGCACTGATAGGAGGCATTGATAGGCAGAACTCATAGGCTGCACGGATGGGCACTGAGGAACACTGATAGGCAGAACTAAGGCAGTATTGATGGGCAGTATTGAAGAGTACCGATAGGTGGCATGGATAGACGCTGCAATAATGAGCACTGATAGGTGGTGCTGATAGGCAGATTTGATGGGCATTAATGAGCACTGATAGGTAACACTTGTAGGCGGCATTGATGGGCAATGCCCATGGATAGACGCTGCAATAATGAGCACTGATAGGTGGTGCTGATAGGCAGATTTGATGGGCATTAATGAGCACTGATAGGTAACACTTGTAGGCGGCATTGATGGGCACTGATACATGGCACTGATGATTGGGGCACTGATTATCAGTGTAAACAATTTACTGACATTCTTGACAGTTAATGGAAGTCCTTTCCTCACACAGACACAGCGCTGGAGGAAAGGGCTGCGGATAACCGGCAAGTCTGTTTACATGTGATCAGCTGACATCACATGGTAAAAATTGGAAGCCTGAAGCTCGGATGGAAGGGGGGGGCATCATTGTTTCTTGCACCGGGGCCCTGAAGGTTCTAGTTACGCCTCTGGTCTGAGAAGTGAAAAATTCCCTGTTTTGGACAACTAGTTGCCAACACAACTGGGCATGCTCAGACCTGAAAATAACTCTCATTTTAACTCAAGTGTCTTTTTTACCCTGCACTATAGCAAATACCAAAATGAGAGCTAATTAGAGAGCATTTTTTTAAGTGAAAATCTGCTCTATTCTAGTCCAAATCAAGTTTCAGCCATTGATTCTAATGGAACTTTCACAAAAAAACCTTTTAATGTTGAGATGAAATGTATCTTTCTCTGAAATACATTTTTCCTTTGCAATATTGTTGCTTCTACTTATAATATTTTGTTTTTAAGAATACTAGAATGTGGAATGTTTTGATGTTTTGGTAAAATATATTTTTCTGTCACTTTCACTTGTTACTCTCCATCTCACAACAATCTTTACCCAAACTCACACAGGTGTCTTTAGAATCCACAAACAATACCATTGCTAATTTAAAATTAATCACAATTTGTTGTGCTTTTTATTATTTCCAAATATTCGTAATTTGAGCCCAAAAAATGTGATATGTGTACCAACATAGAAAGCAAAATGTAATTCCCAAAAATTTGAGGGTAATATTCTACTCTCACCCACAAAAAAAACACCAAATATCACAGAATAAATCAAGAAGAATAACTCTTGAGTAATGTAATTCCATCACTTGTATGTCCAAAGAAAGGCAGTATTTGTGTGTTTTTATGTGTATTTATGTGTAGGAGGCTCTCACATGTGGCAGCTCCGTGGCTTAGAGGTTAGAACTTCTGCTTAGTATCCCTGAGGGTCTGGGTTCAAATCCCAAACATGTTGCTTCATATAGAGAAGTTGTCTCATCTCCCAGGTCCTATAACTATGTCTAAATGTGGTATTTATGTGTAGGAGGGTTCCACCACCATTGTAAGTCTTTTCCAGATACAATTTTTAGCCAAAAGTATTGGGACACCTGCCTTTACACACACATGAACTTTAATGGCAGCCCAGTCTTAGTCTTTAGGGTTAAAATTTGATTTGGCCCACCCTTTGCAGCTAGAACAGCTTCTGGGAAGGCTGTCCACAAGGTTTAGTGTGTCTATGGGAATGTTTGATCATACTTCCAGAAGTGCATTTGTGAGGCCAGGCACTGATGTTGGATGAGAAGGCCTGGCTCGCAGTCTCTATTCAGCCAAAGGGTGTTCTATCAGGTTGAGGCCAGGACTCTGTGCAGGCCAGTCAAGTTTCTCCACCCCAAACTTGCTCATCCATGTCTTTATGGACCTTGCTTTGTGCGCTGGTGTGCAGTCATGTTGGAACAGGAAGGGGCTTTCCCCAAACTGTTCCCACAAAGTTGGGAGCATGAAATTGTCCAAAATGTCTTGGTATGCTGAAGCCTTAGGAGTTCCCTTAACTGGAACTAAGAGGCCAAGCCCAACCCCTGAAAAACAACCCCACATCATAATCCCCCCCCCCTCCACCAAATCATTTGGACCAGTGCACAAAGCAAGGTCCATAAAGACATGGATGAGTGATTTTGGGGTAGAGGAACTTGATTGCCCTGGACAGAGTCCTGACCTCAACACAACAGAACACCTTGGGGATGAATTAGAGAGGAGACTGTAGGTCAGGCCTTCTCATCCAGCATCAGTGCCTGACCTCACAAATGCACTTGGAAGAATGGTCAAACATTCCCATAGACACACTCCTAAACCTTGTGGACAGCCTTCTCAGAAGAGTTAAAGCTGTTATAGCTGCAAAGGGTGGGCCAAATGAGTTTTGAACCCAGTGCTAATACTGGGATGCCATTACAGTTCATGTGCGTTTAAAGGCAGGCGTCCCAATACTTAGGCCAATATATTGTATATTGCTTGTGACACTGAGCATGGCTATGGACTTAGGACTGGTTCACACCACAGAGATGCAGAGAACATGTGTGAGGCTGCCTTGTAGCTAAGTGGGTAGCAGTTCTGTCTAACATGCACCTGGGATGTTGGTTCAATTCCTCAACATGCTAATCCTTGTGTTGAAGTTTATATGTTCTTCCTGTGTGGGTTTCTCACATGCTGGCATTGTATTTGTCTCCTGTCGAAAAATAGGTTCTAATGTAAGAAAGTTAATTTTGGACTTCATATTGGAAGCTCATTGCAGCCAGGGACTGATGTTAATGTTTAGCACTAATCATGCCCAGGGACTTGGACGTTTCAAATTTTAGGGTTTACACTGCACGGGTACATATGCTTAGAAAACTGTTGCTTTGTTTATGTGGATGCAAATGGACTTTGATCTTTGTCTTGTAGTTGGAGATTTGATGCACATGGCTGTAGTGATTTAATAATATAGTAGGATAGATAATTAATATTTAGGTATTATAATGATGATGGAAGTACTCTTCCGCAGCAACCCAATTCTTCCAGAGAGATGCACTTTATTGACTTCCAACACAGAACAAAGTCCAAAGTCCACAGATGACAAAAAATCAGACAGAGTATATAATTCAGAGTCCCATTTCTTTCTAGGTTTGCCGGTTCATATACAGACAAGCCTAACTTAAAACTAAATGCCAGCTTGAATGTCCTCTATGAAATACTAGTCTACTAGGAGGGAGTTTCTGCTAGGTCAACCCAAAATACTCTTTGATCTTATTGTTACCCCCTCAAGTCTAATTACCATCAATAAATATACAAGAAAAAAAAGAGAGAGGGGCAAGTGGGACTTTAAATGAAGCATGTCAATTGAAAGTATAATAATGAATACATGTGAGTAGGTAAAATGATTGGATTTAATTAATAGTCAAGTCCATGATTTTGATGCATACAGTACCAATAAAGTAGTATAAATACAGACATAATCGCATGAATTGATATAAACGCATATTTAGCAGTAACAATCGAGGAAACTCAGTAGTGTAAACAAATCAATGGACATACATATATGCAATTCATAACAGAAGTACATGAATTAAAATCGCCAATCAAAATCACAAAATCGCATGAAATGAGAAAACTCAATAAAAAATTGATAAATGTCAGGGATATGATTTAGGCTTGATAGGGCATCCTTAGTTTGCGAACCCGACGCGTTTCTTGGCTTCTTGCCAGTCATCAGGGGTGGGATGCATAATTTAACTGAGGAAAACAAAAGAATATCATAAATATTGATACATGTGGAACCTCCGGCCAATAGAGAAAATCGTATCAGAAATGTCCAAATTGTCTACTTTGAATGGAAAAGCTACTTACAAAAATAGCCCAAAAGTCAAGAGGGGTCACCAGCAATGGGATCTGTTAGGGTGTGAGATATAACCGTCTCAACCGGGGTTAAGGCAGGGCACCGACCATCCTTCCAAAGTAGGAAGGATGGTCGGTGCCTCTTGACTTTTGGGCTATTTTTGTAAGTAGCTTTTCCATTCAAAGTAGACAATTTGGACATTTCTGATACGATTTTCTCTATTGGCCGGAGGTTCCACATGTATCAATATTTATGATATTCTTTTGTTTTCCTCAGTTAAATTATGCATCCCACCCCTGATGACTGGCAAGAAGCCAAGAAACGCGTCGGGTTCGCAAACTAAGGATGCCCTATCAAGCCTAAATCATATCCCTGACATTTATCAATTTTTTATTGAGTTTTCTCATTTCATGCGATTTTGTGATTTTGATTGGCGATTTTAATTCATGTACTTCTGTTATGAATTGCATATATGTATGTCCATTGATTTGTTTACACTACTGAGTTTCCTCGATTGTTACTGCTAAATATGCGTTTATATCAATTCATGCGATTATGTCTGTATTTATACTACTTTATTGGTTTTGTATGCATCAAAATCATGGACTTGACTATTAATTAAATCCAATCATTTTACCTACTCACATGTATTCATTATTATACTTTCAATTGACATGCTTCATTTAAAGTCCCACTTGCCCCTCTCTTTTTTTCTTGTATATATGAACCCGGGATGGAAGCATGCCATTGATATTTAGTTCATGCGACTGGTCACTTTCTTTTGTTTATATATATATATTTGGGTGGAAGACACCCGCTCCCTCGGTGACCAAATCGCACTATCATTATTTTTGTTATCCTTAGTTTAAATATATTTTTTTGTATCTTTATCCCAAATCTGTTACTTATTTTCCAACAGAGTAACAGTCTGTGACTACATAACATATTTTTACATGTGTTCCCTTGAGTCTATTGAGAACTATTTTGTACCAACTCCAGGGTCTTTATTCCCTGGAATCCACTTATTGATTTAAATCCAGCACATGGGCTGGAGTGTTTTGATATTTTGCAGTCTCTTTGTCCGGGGTTGCGATGCGCTCAGCTCCCTCCCCACCTCCCCTCATGCATTTCGGGGCGGTTGGGGCCCGATCTCAACGCATCGGCGCCATGCACAAAATGGCCCCCCAAGTGGCATCAATTGACGCCGCAAGGTGTGAGCCGGGTTTTGTTTTTTCTCCATCTGACGCCTACAGCTGTGATGAGTAGACATCCACTGAGTTACTCTCAGCTGTGATTGCTCTCTCATCTCTCAGCTACCAATGACGTCATGCATGACGCTGGCAGGGACCCGCCCAGGGCCAGAGTATATCAGCTGGGACCGACAGACTGACGGTTCACTCCCTCACTGTGCTTCACTGGGAAAGGACCGCTCTGTTAAGCAGCCACTATTCAACACATGGGTAATTAATATATATTTTTTACATCTTCTTTTCTGCTTACAGTACACATATTCCCATCCTCTCACCTATTTACCCAGTGTAGGACATCCTCTATCTTCACACATTCCCTATGGGTTTCTTTACTTATCCTTTTTCATGTGCACTTTCATGCATCCATTTCATTTCCCCTTATTATCCTATTTTTTACACATTTACTTTTTTATATGCACCAAGCACATATTTCTTTCAGTCATTTCATTCATCCAACACTTTCTACTCCAGTTTTACTTCCTTTGACACACCATATTTTTTTCAATTTTTTTCAATTTTCTGCAGATTTTCCCATTTACAACTCATTGACCAATATACTGAGGGCTCAGGAATCAGTCGGCTGTGGTCTCTCCTGGCCCACCCTCCAATTACTTTGGAAGGATGGTCGGTGCCCTGCCTCAACCCCGGTTGAGACGGTTATATCTCACACCCTAACAGATCCCATTGCTGGTGACCCCTCTTGACTTTTGGGCTATTTTTGTAAGTAGCTTTTCCATTCAAAGTAGACAATTTGGACATTTCTGATACGATTTTCTCTATTGGCCGGAGGTTCCACATGTATCAATATTTATGATATTCTTTTGTTTTCCTCAGTTAAATTATGCATCCCACCCCTGATGACTGGCAAGAAGCCAAGAAACGCGTCGGGTTCGCAAACTAAGGATGCCCTATCAAGCCTAAATCATATCCCTGACATTTATCAATTTTTTATTGAGTTTTCTCATTTCATGCGATTTTGTGATTTTGATTGGCGATTTTAATTCATGTACTTCTGTTATGAATTGCATATATGTATGTCCATTGATTTGTTTACACTACTGAGTTTCCTCGATTGTTACTGCTAAATATGCGTTTATATCAATTCATGCGATTATGTCTGTATTTATACTACTTTATTGGTACTGTATGCATCAAAATCATGGACTTGACTATTAATTAAATCCAATCATTTTACCTACTCACATGTATTCATTATTATACTTTCAATTGACATGCTTCATTTAAAGTCCCACTTGCCCCTCTCTTTTTTTCTTGTATATATGAACCCGGGATGGAAGCATGCCATTGATATTTAGTTCATGCGACTGGTCACTTTCTTTTGTTTACCATCAATAAATACTTCTTCTATGGTCCTTTAAACAATGTACCCTTTGAAATGTTCAATTAGGTTTCCAGACCATACCTCACCTCACACATCTAGGTAGACTTGCCTAAGATCAACACATCAAAAAGTCTTCAGCTGTCCCCTTGATATGTTAAAATTTAGTTGACTTGGACAAATCAACCATTGTCAATTGAATTCTGGCCTGGTCAATATTGACTGTATGTGTACATACATATAATAATGTCCCACATAAATTGGTGAACATATTACAACATATACAACATATACTCCCAGTTGGGTCGGTTAGAACTGACCCATAAATCAAACAACAAAAAATATCATTATGATTTAAGGTACTGGATGCTTTACAATGGCTCATATAAAATATGAAGTTGAAACTGGTTACATCTCTCTTCGCCAGCCTCTAAAATATCCCCATGAAACAGTTATTAGATAATATAACTTTTAGACCATGACTAGAAAAGGATTTGGTAAACGTCAGTGGCCCATATAGCTGTTAGGCCTTATTATATCACATCAAGATCTTGAATATTGCACAAAGACCAGCTGATGTCACAGTCCATTCTTCAGTCTGACTTCATCACATCTCTCACCATCTCACTGAAAGTAAACTTGGTATGCTCTGGGAGCTCCAATCCACATAAGTCCAGGATTTTTTCATCTCCAGGCTCAAGCTTTCCATTTTTAAAGATGCTTTTACACAAACATTCTACTTTCATCTTTATAGTAAGAAGAACTATCAATCTACCAGCATTCACTTTCAAGGTAGAAAAGGTTTGGATATGGCAGTAAAAACTGTGCTGCAAACTATTTCCTTGCACTTGACATTCATGAGTCCATCTTGCAAGCATTTTACAATTCACATCTGCTTCTTTCCATTTCCTATTTGAACAATGATGACCGGGTTGTGTACCTGTCAAGTACCAGAATTTGTTGATTGCCAGCCACAATTTGCTTTTGTAATTTGCTGTAGGCCGACCCCTCATATCCTTCAATAAAGCAGTTACTTGGATCATTCAGTCCACAATTACACTTGAATGGTATACCAACATATACATATACCCCCACACGATGGTTCAGATAGAATCAGCTTGACATCAGTGTTTATCAGATCTTCTATCCAGACAAAGCGGCAGTGGAAATTCTTGCCAGTATCCACACCATGAAAGGTAGAAAGGTCTTTTTCATCCATATATGTCATAGCCTTTAGTATATTATAAACAACTGATTCAACAAAGTTTCAAATCATGACTGGAGTGATGAATTTCACTCACCCCTCTTATAAATTTAGGAAAACCACCCAACATACTATAATTTATGCTATGCCAAGCCATTGTGCAGCATCTCGCCTTAGATGTCAAATATATTGATCAATACGCATTATGTAATATGTACAGATGTTCTGAAAATTATTTTAGGTTTAAATGCTTCTCTTTGGTTTTAAGATAAAGTTCAAGAAATAAAACAAACAAAATAAAAAATTAAACGCAAAAAAGGGAGAAAAATTAAAAATTAGGGTGTTGAAGAAAAGGGAAAAAGGTCCATTGCTTGATGCTTTATAATTCCTTGTATAGAGATATATTGTCTATTCAGCGTTTCTCCCCCACTAGACAGCAATTTCAGATGCTTCTAGTGCTTCTGCTATTCACATGCAAACCAGCATCTCCAGACGTACCTGAAAGACAAAACTCTCCAACAAAACTAATTAGCAAGGTCCTTAAACGTTGTTTGAATTTAAAACAAAGCATTATTTACACGTTTACAGTTTGGAGCTAATTCACCCCCACTGCTAGAGAAGTGTCATTTGCATTCAAAAACAGATCTGGAGAATGTACATCTTGTACCCCCTTCAACTGCTCTAATAATTTATCACGTTCCCCTCTCATCTTGTCATACTCAATCTTCAGGTGGTCATATTTCTGTTTTAACTGAGAAATTGGTATCCAGGTTTTGGACCTTTTCTTATTATTATTTTGGTCAGCTCTGTTCTTCATATTAATATCACCTATGTTTGACCCGGTGTCTCCTCTCTGGGTATTATCATAGGATATTATCTTCTGATCTTTATGTTCAGTATTTGTCCTAAACAATGTGGCTAAATCAATCTTGACAGCCTGCTCATTTGACTTTCTCCATAAATGGTCTGCTCTCAACAATATGTCTTTTAAATCATGAGGATTTGGGGTAACTAATAAAATATTTTGTTTGATATCTTCATGCAATGCATCTAGAAACATACTCATATGTATCAAGCCCCCATGCTCAAATGCAAGATTATTACCGACCAATAATTCCATAATAGTTGCTATCCTGTGTGATAATTCATATGGAGATTCATTTTGCATCTGTTGGATCCTCCCATGAATAGTAACATCAGAACGTACACCATACAAAACACATAATAATTCCAGTAATATGTCCCTTGTCCTCAGAGGCTGAATACAGATCTGTTTAATTCTCATCCAAAGACCACTTCCTACAGAATGTTGCAAAACTCTTTCTAAGTCAGATGGGTTGAGATTGTACATATCTCTGACCTGCTGCATCTCACAAAACCATTTTAAAAATCTGTTTAAATCATGGTATGGAACCATTCCTATTTCTTTAAGAATTGCGTCTAATTCTTTTGGTTTCAAAGGCTTCATTACAAGTTGAACTTCACCTGTATTATTATTATTGTTATAAACTGTGGTGGTCACAGTGGGGGCAACTGGTAATGAATTATCAGATTTAATATTAGGTTCTGTTTCATTTGAAAGAGTCTGTGTCTGTATTTTGCTGCAGACTGCGGAATCCAAGATTTGATGCATATCTGCATTCTTGAGATCTCTTCTCTAATTCCATAATTCTTAATTTTAATCTCTCATTTTCCTCTGATAATTCATCCCAACGTTTAGATTTCTCAAGCAAAGCTCCCCCAATGGTAACTGCATGCAATTTTAAATTGACTGTCTCGGTGTCTGATTGGTTTTGTAACCTCTCACAAACATTGTTGCTATTATCAACTGCCTTCTGTAACTGGGTAATTTCCTCAACCTTACCCTTCAAAGAACTTTCCATTGTTAAACAGCAAGATAATAAGCCCTGTATAATACAACCTTTTCTTTTACTTTCTGAAATTTTGTTATCAAAAACATTTTTCTCTAAAAATTCCTTCATCATAGTCCACGTCTGCTTACATTTTTCTGGAATTTCATAAGGACCGCTATGGCGCTTAATACATTTTAATACCCATCTGTTAACTTTATCAGAACTGACACTAGCTTCACACTGAGTAAGCATTTTGACTATATTACTAATAATTTTTTTTAAAAAAGGAAATATTTTACTCACCGCATTAGTTACTCCTTCAGCTTCCAGTTCAGGTCTTCTGGTGCACGACACAGTCTTTTTGTTTCCAGTCTCCAGAGAATAATTCTGGGGTTCCCAACTTGTTAAATTTTGTAGATCAGACTCTTATGTCACAACCAGACATTAGAGTCACAGCACAGCTCTTGGTTCTTCATCAGACTTCTGTCCACCTCACAGGATTGTTGTCACCACCGACTTCTGTTACTAAGTTCGAAAATGCTCTTCTGGTCACTTGAACGGCACCAATGTAGTGATATAATACCTTCAAAGAACGGGTCACAGCCCCAATGTAGTGATATAATAACATACTGGGTGATATGATGTAGAGTGGGTATGATAATTAATTAGTAAGTACTCTTCCGCAGCAACCCAATTCTTCCAGAGAGATGCACTTTATTGACTTCCAACACAGAACAAAGTCCAAAGTCCACAGATGACAAAAAAATCAGACAGAGTATATAATTCAGAGTCCCATTTCTTTCTAGGTTTTGCCGGTTCATACACAGACAAGCCTAACTTAAAACTAAATGCCAGCTTGAATGTCCTCTATGAAATACTAGTCTACTAGGAGGGAGTTTCTGCTAGGTCAACCCAAAATACTCTTTGATCTTATTATTACCCCCTCAAGTCTAATTACCATCAATAAATACTTACTTCTTCTATGGTCCTTTAAACAATGTACCCTTTGAAATGTTCAATTAGGTTTCCAGACCATACCTCACCTCACACACCTAGGTAGACTTGCCTAAGATCAACACATCAAAGAGTCTTCAGCTGTCCCCTTGATATGTTAAAATTCAGTTGACTTGGACAAATCAACCATTGTCAATTGAATTCTGGCCTGGTCAATATTGACTGTATGTGTACATACATATAATAATGTCCCACATAAATGGGTGAACATATTACAACATATACAACAATAGCCAAGGGCTAACACAGTTGCGAATAGTATTATGTGTTCCTGCCCATCAGGTGCAATCACTTTAGATATACATGAAGAGACAGATTGAAAGATACTGGTGGGCGTGTACTTCTATTGGGTGTGTCAGTGTGCTAACAATACAACCTCTCTTATATAAAGGCCTGCAGTAGGGGAGTTCGTTTGGCCTGAGAAGGTCAGGGTATTTGCTGTGATTTGTGGGGGAGAAGGAATGATATTGTGCATATCGACAAATGCCTAACTAGGGATATTTGATGAAATTCTTGTGCATTTTTTCAATCTAAAGTGGGTTTATGTGGCCATGCTGTCAATGTTGTGCGTGTATTGTTCCTGTCTGTTCACACAAACTTCATTTGGAAGCATCTGCTGACCTACTCTTTTTGATCTCGTTGTTTAATCGTATACACCGAAATGCAGCTTCCAGCAGAACATGGCCACCAATGTATGTATGTGTGGATTGTGGGCTGGTGGTGGGTGTTTTGAAAAAGTCTTTTTTGTAATATTAAGTTGGAATGCTTTGTAAGAATGACTGTTAAGTATGTTTCTATAATCTTGCAGATAAAAATGTGATGTGTTGCCCATTATACACTGAAATTAAAGCTGTGTCCACTCTAAGGTTTTGTCAAATTTTAGATTGTAAGCTCCTATGAGCAGGGCCCTTAAAATCCAATTGCTAAATGTAGCACCATATATCCTGTCCACATTTTTTTGAAGCTAGTAAATGAATGTATCTTTTTTTTTTTTTTTTTTTCTGCTGGTAAAATAAAAGTACATTATTGAGCTTTGTAGTGGTGTTTTTTTTCTTCTACTTTTCTTTCTCTTTAGTTTTTGTGGGTGGTGGTTTTGGGAAAGTGCAATATCTCTTATATTTTATTTCTATATGTATTTGTGCACCAAAAAAAATTCAAAGTAGCAAGGTCAGCGTGATTTCAGGTGCTACTTGATAGACATCCGTGTGGCTTCACACACAAATGTCTATTGAAGTCGCACCTGAAATCGGCAAAAGTAGTGCAGGAACTACTTTAGCAAATTGGTGCTGCGCCACAAAATTGGTGTCCCCGCCCTCCATTATTTAAGAACCGTCAGAAGAAAAGAAGCGTCCCACAGCGGGAGCCTCCCATCATGGTGGATGCGGAGCGGCCCGAGAAGAAGAAGGGAAGAAGATGCCGCGGAGGAAGATGCCAGACGAGAACACTGGAGGAAGAACCAGAAGAAGAAGAAGATGGAGGAAGAAACTAAAGGAAGATAGAAAATAGAAGAAAGAAGAACCATTTAAATAAGGGAATTGTCAAAAACTGTCTCTTGTCATTTTTAACATTTTTGACACTTATTTTGTGAAATGGTAGGGGTACTTTTTACATGGGGGGGTCGGGATCTGGGGGTCCAGATGTTAAAGGGGGCTTCCAGATTCCGATAAGCCCCCCCCGCCCAAGCCCCCCGCCTGAGCCCCCCGCCTGAGCCCCATTGACTTCCACTATTCCAGCATATGTGATCTGACAGGCATTATTGCCGGCAATAGAGCTGCTTTCCATTTGCATTAGCGCTGACTTTCTGAGAGTTGAAGTCTTCCTGGCCTTTTTTGAGAATTATTTTTTGGTACTGCAGGATAATTTTTTGGCGCTATAGTAAATGACCCCCTATATACTCAATTGTACATGTTTCAAAAAATATTTTCTTTCACAATTTTCTTGCTAGCGCTACACTTTTTTGTTTCCCAATCAGTGCACATATCCCATTTGCCGTGTTAGCTGCTTTTCTTTTTGGGCAGCGCAGAATTATTTGTTATATCTTTCTTCTAATACAAAAAAGTATACTTAGCACACAGATATTTGAGGCAAGAAATAGGAATATGAAACATTGCTTGAAGTGTCATACAATTGTCTGTTTGGCAGAGTTCCGAGCTGAAGACATGATTTTTTTTCCCTTTCTTCAAGCTGGAATACTTACCTTTTTTGGTAAAGTTTCCCACATGGAGACACCCCTAGTATCCACTGGAGCACCTGTGTGGGACACTCTAAAAAGGGTGTTCTGGTGTCCCACACTAGTGCTCCTGCATCCAGATGTGTAAACAGCTGCTGAGTGTCCTCTTCTTATACTGAATCGAGTTTGCATTTCATTCTAGTTACAAACCCATCTAGACAACAAATTTCTTTTAATACAAATAGGCCTGAACAAATGTAGTTAACCTGCATCTGCCAAAAACATCGTATTAGTGAGCGAACGAACGATGTTTACTACAAACGATTACTGTGCCCCTCGAACCTGAAACTTGCCATTTTAAACGTCATTTTAAACTGTACAACAGTAAAGAAAAGCACATGGAGCAGCACTAAAGTAATAATAATAATAGGAACACACAACAAAATGCTTACTTTTTTGCAGCACTTTCTCTTGATTCTTCTGTACTGATCCTGCTCCCTCAATTTGAGGTCTGACCAGCGTTTCCTCAGTTGATCCTTGGATCACTGTACCTCAAAATTCTTCTGCAGACTTTTCACAACTTTACTCATGATTTTGGCCTTTCTCACATTTAGGTTTCTGTACGGTTCATATTTCCCGTCATAGTCGTTCCTCCTCAAGATGTCCACCATCTCAACAAAGGCCATATTTGACACCTTAAATCTCCTGGATTGGGATGTTTGTGGCTCTGGGCTTTCCTCGTCATTGCTGCTCTCCTCTGCATGCACCTGTTGAGCCATGTGCTCTTTTACTGCGCCGAAAGAGAAGGGGCGGGGAATATACTAGAAAGAAGGTCAGGGGCGGGCAGAGTTTCACACATGTGCAGTGTATATAAAGCGTAAGACACGTGCGTCATACGTGCGATCTGTGAGCAGAGGACGGAGCACCGATCGTGCTAACAAAGTTACGAAGGTACAATTTTAACTTGGGGCGTCAGTGGCCTATACTGCTTATAGATTGAGCCTATATTGGGACAAGATTAGGAGATAGCCTGACATTAGGGTTTGTCTTGTGTTGTGTCTTGCAGATAAAATAGATAGATTCAACGATCATGACTTCCTGCCCAACTTCATTGATAAATACAGGGAGCTGCCCTGTCTGTGGAAGTTGAAACACCCTTTTTATAATAATAAAATAAAGAGGAAGGCAGCGCTGGATCAATTGCTGGAATTGGTGAAGCCGGTGATTCCCAGGGCAACCATCCCCTATATTTGAAGTGCAAAATTGGTGGCCTGAGGAGCACATATAAAAGGGAGCGAAAAAAGGTCCAGGATTCCATGAGATCAGGAGCAGCAACAGATGACATTTATGTCCAAGGCTCTGGTACTACGATAGACTGCGGTTTTTGTCAGACCAGACTAAAATCAGGCCATCACTCTCAACCCTTCCTTCCACTCTTCCTTCTACCTCAGATGAGGCTTCAGAAGTCCAACCTGGGCCTTCCACCCAGGAAGATGTGGAGGAGCCCAGCTTGAGCCAGGTATAGCATTGTTTAAATGAATGATGTTAACTAGATGTTATTATTGATCGCTGATTACTGATCACTGATCACTGATTTCTGATTTAACAAAGTGGTTTACATATCAATAGACAGTAGTAGCCAAACATGATTGTGACAAGAATGACAAATGCTGGGGTCAGAATGATAGTGTTTTCTATTTGTTAACATTGAATTTGCAACAGTCATAAGCTCGAAATGTGTGTGATGACCAAAAAACTAAAATTATGTCCCATTTTCATACACAGGAAAGTCTCAGCCAGGAGGAGGCCATGGAAAGTGGCGGCCAGGAGGTGGCCGTCGAAAGTGGCAGCCAGGAGGTGGCCCTGCCCAGTAGCCTGACCGAATCGCAGGTTCCTCTCCTCCGCCTTCCAACAAAAAGGCCCAGGAAGGGGAGTAACGTGGAGGAGTCAGCGCTGTCTTCAATCTTTAAGAGGCCTATGCCTGCATGGCAGCCAGCAAAATGCAGGAAATGGATGTGGGCACCGGCCAACACTTCATTTGTGAGGAAGTCATCTATCAGACCCTAAATAAGGGGGTGATGGGCAAACTCACAAAAAAAGTCACCTATGTGAGTTGGACCATACTCCTCCTCCACCTCCTGCCACAACTCCAACACCACAGCCACAGCCTGGAAGGAAGTGTGTAAGGAAGTCTTGAGAGTGATGGCCTGGGTTCGGTCTGGTCTGGCAAAAGACGCAGGCTGTTGTAAGACTACAGCCTAGGGACATATATGTCATCTGCTGCTGCTCCCGATCTCTCAGAGTCCTGGACCGGATTGTGCTCACTATTAAATGGACTCCTCAGGCTACCAATTTGACCTGTCAAATAATTGATGTCTGCCCTGGGGTACAAAGGCTTCGCCAATTTCAACAGTTTATCCAGAGTTGCCTTCCTCTTTATTTTGTTATGACCCCTAATAAATGTCTATTTTTTTTCACAAATACTTGGCTATGTGTTTTAGTTCAAAAAGGACAGTTTGTTTGTGAGTAGGCAGGTACATTTCAAAAATACAATGTCAAATTAACAAGGGACACCAACACCAACCAATCTCCTTGAGGTTAAAAAATATGAGAATAATGGTGTTGTGGTAACTTGACACACAAAACGACAAAAAATATTATGGAGATCACTAGAAAAAAAAACATAAAAAAAAAAGTATATCACTATAAAAAAATATAGAAACATTATTCTGGAAATCTGGCGAAAAAAAATAAGATGATATAAATAAACAAATGCAGCGTTAAGTGTCATTAACAATGGGTTTTTCTGTGGTTAAACAAATGTATAATCAAACATGCGTTTTCAGTGATTATACAAACATAAAATCAAACATATCACCATTCATAGGTAATAAGGATGTTCATCCGAAAAAATGTGATAGTGATTCAAAAAATATAAGTGAAAATAAACAAAGTGCAGTGTCTACACACATGAATCATCTAATTAGAATAATATATATCACCCTACATCACAGCAGTGTATAGTGGTATATAAAGGAATAAAGTCCATACATAAAAAACTCTAGCGATAACGCTGTGCAAACTGTGGCACTGATGAGATCCCGTAGTGATTGTTACATCTGGTGGGCAATCTTCCTGCATACAGATTTCATATAGAAATAGTAAGGTGGTTGCACTTACCAGAAGGGATGGACACTCTCACAGTACGGCGGGGTGTCATAAGGGCTTGTGGATCCAGATGATCCTATGGATGTTCACTGGAAACTCGGTGAGGCGTGCCAATGGACAGTACCGGAAATTGCATACACAGCGACTTCAGAGACAAGGTAGACTGTAGGTCATCGGATGGATGGATGGATTCACCTCTCCCAATACGCTGGTGGCCGAAAGGATGTAGTTCTCACCACGTCACAATGTCATCCACATAGGAAAAAAAAAGGTAATCTCCACATGGTGCATGAACCGATAAAAGCAGGTTTATTTGAAACCATCAGCGGTACAGCAGACGTTTCACAAGCATCAGATAAAAAAGTTGAACAAGTGATCACAAGTTGAAATAAAAATAGGATTCTTTTCACTTTTGCCCCACATCCACTTCACAGCCACTTCATTTTCTTTTCCTTTACAGAATTGGTCTTTTTGGTTCACCACCATCTACAATGACACTCCTGCGGGACGTCGTCCATTCCTGTGTTTTGCCCGTTGCGACATGTCCCCTCAGCTCCCGTGCATGGCATATTTGGCCTGGCCTGTGCGTTTCGTAGCCACACCGCCACTGTGTGGACCATACATGTAAGTGCACAGGCAGTTCGGGCCCATCAATTAGGACCCTCCCTGCCTGTTCTGAGCTTTTTTTCTCTCCTTTTTTCCCCTTCTCCTTTTTTTTTTTTTTTTTTTTTTCCCCACATACTTTCAATTAAATATTTTTCCTTCAATTTTTAGATTATCACTATGGTTCCTTGCTCCTGATGATAGGTTAAATACCTTGAAACGCGTAGAGCCAACAAACAACCTAGTGTATACATTGATGCATCTGACCAGGCCGTTCCATAATAATTTGTTTTTTGCCCCCCACGATTTAAAACTCTCCCTTTTTTTGTTCTCCAATTTTTCCATTCAATCATGTAACCATGCTCTAAATGTTTTTATATTATGTATTATGTATTGATTCCTTGTTGGAACATGTATGTATGTATATCTCTTTTCTGGTTTCAATGAATTGTAGTAGTTGTACGAATGGTTTTATATATAGCATCATGCATTGAATTATTCAAATACAGAAACTCTATAACCATTTGATTCCAATAAAAGCTATTAATTTTATTCCCGCTCTCGAGTGTCTATATAAAAAGTCCCGCTACCTCTTTATTTTTTTTTTATTTTTTTATCATTTTTCATTCAACCGGGATGGAGGGGGGGACCTGAACGGCACCCCTATACCTCATACAAAGTCCCACTTATTCCCTCATCTTTTTCCCAATTATTATTAACCAATTAGGGATGATAGGCACACGGCGGCGTTAACCATAAATTTACATTAAAATACTATTTTGACTCCTATCTCTATTTGCCAAAGGCTTAATTGCCTCTATAATCATTAACATTACTTTTCAATCCCATATTTAATTTCATCTGTTTCGATAATTACAGTTTTGTCCTTCCTTATTTTCTCTTTTGATTTCCAATTTTAGTTTTATTTCCAATTCCTAGTATTTACTTTTTCTCTTTTTTTCCTTACATGCACGCAGTGGTGCGTGCGTCTGCTGGTTTGCCGGGCCTGCCTCTCTGTCTTGTTCGGGAGCTGCGACGCGCACTGCGGACCCCCCTCCACCCTGTTGTGACGGAGGGTGGGCGGGGCTTGTGCTCACTGCGCGTCGACGTCACACATCCCGGCCGGGCACGCTGGCGCCTTATAGCGCGGCATGCCGTCCGAGTGATTACTATCCCCTGGCCCACTGGGGGGTGATTTGGTCGCCGCCGCCGCCGTTGGGACCATTAAGGGCTTGGTTCCTGGGCTGTCGGCGTTCTCCCCTTCTCTCCCCATCTGTGGGCCAGCGTCTGACGTTGTGGACATGGCTGCGGGGGCTTGGCAGCTATGGACCCCATTCCCGCATGGACTCCGCACTTTGTTTGGCACACACCTGCTCCCACCTATCACCTATGCATCAATGCATTTCTGGCTGGACCCTCTGATTATCAGGTACACACTCCCTCTCATTACTCTTGACCTTCAAACCAAGTTTCACCTTCCCTTCATCACTTTCATGACTTTCTAATTTTCCCTCTCCTCCTTCCCACTCCTGCCCCTTTTTGTTCCTCACATATTGTTCCTCTTGCATCACCCTGCCTATTCTACCCTCTCTCTCTTCCCCTTTTTATTCTCTTATTCCCTCCACCCCTTTCATGTTCTCACACCTTTTTGCCATTCACACTAATCTTTATCCACCCCCCTTATTCCTTCCCTTGCTCTACATTTCTCTCTCTCCACCCATTTCTTTTCACTTTTGCCCCACATCCACTTCACAGCCACTTCATTTTCTTTTCCTTTACAGAATTGGTCTTTTTGGTTCACCACCATCTACAATGACACTCCTGCGGGACGTCGTCCATTCCTGTGTTTTGCCCGTTGCGACATGTCCCCTCAGCTCCCGTGCATGGCATATTTGGCCTGGCCTGTGCGTTTCGTAGCCGCACCGCCACTGTGTGGACCATACATGTAAGTGCACAGGCAGTTCGGGCCCATCAATTAGGACCCTCCCTGCCTGTTCTGAGCTTTTTTTCTCTCCTTTTTTCCCCTTCTCCTTTTTTTTTTTTTTTTTTTTTTTCCCCACATACTTTCAATTAAATATTTTTCCTTCAATTTTTAGATTATCACTATGGTTCCTTGCTCCTGATGATAGGTTAAATACCTTGAAACGCGTAGAGCCAACAAACAACCTAGTGTATACATTGATGCATCTGACCAGGCCGTTCCATAATAATTTGTTTTTTGCCCCCCACGATTTAAAACTCTCCCTTTTTTTGTTCTCCAATTTTTCCATTCAATCATGTAACCATGCTCTAAATGTTTTTATATTATGTATTATGTATTGATTCCTTGTTGGAACATGTATGTATGTATATCTCTTTTCTGGTTTCAATGAATTGTAGTAGTTGTACGAATGGTTTTATATATAGCATCATGCATTGAATTATTCGAATACAGAAACCATTTGATTCCAATAAAAGCTATTAATTTTATTCCGGCTCCCGAGTGTCTATATAAAAAGTCCCGCTACCTCTTTATTTTTTTTTTTTTATCATTTTTCAGGATTGGAAATTAGCGTGGTAACAGAGTAACAGCAGTCAGCAACCCGACATGTTTCGGACGATTGTCCATCTACAGGGGCATATGAAAAAAATAAAGATTAATCAGGAGATCACGAGAAATAATAAATAAATCGGTTTGTCAGAACTCTGTGTGAATAGCAGCAGCAAAACAACTTAAATATTATAGCATTATAAAGAAGAAGAGAATGCGCTGCATTAAAAGATTTAAAAATTTGCAGCGTGACGAATGTGCTATCTCTATTACAAACGCTAGTTTTACCAGACTGTGCGCTTCCGTCTAGTACTTGATTCAGAACATGCGTGGAATTTTGTGCGTCGGAATTGTCTATACACGCTCAAGTTACGACAAGGGATTTTGGTGTTGGAAAATTTGAGATCCAGCTCTCAAACATCTGTTGTCGGAAATTCCAACACAAAATGTCCGATGGAGCCTACACACGGTCGGAACTTCCGACAACAAGCTCACATCAAACATTTGTGGTCAGAAATTCCGATCGCGTGTACTCGGCAGAACACTATTGCTGACTTACACTGGTCTGGCGACATCAGGATTGGTGTGACTAGTAATCAGAAACACTCTTGCAGGTTTACACTGGTCTGGAGACACTGGGACTGGTGGTGATCAGGAACACCGTTGATGGCGTACATCGGTCTAGTGACACTAACTAGTGTAATGATGATCAGGAACACAGTTGCTGGCTGCACTTTTCTGATGACACTTGGCTTGGTGTGGCTAGCAATCAGAAACACTGTTACAGGTTTGCACTGGGTTGGAGAACACTCATGCTGGCTTGCACTGGTCTGGTGACACTGGCACTCACGTGGCAGTGATCAGGGACACTGTTACTGGCTGCACTGGCTCTAGTGACACTGGCACTGGTGTTACAGTGATTAGGAACAGCATTGCTGGCCTACCATTCTAGGCCAGCAACGCTGTTCCTGATCACGGTAACACCAGTGCCAGTGTCACTAAAGCCAGTGAGCCAGTCTAGTGACACTGCAACTGGTGTGATGACAATTAGGGACATTGTTGCTGGCTGCACCGGTCTGGTGACACTGGTACTGGTGTTGTAGTGATCAGGAACACTGTTGCTGGCTGCACTGGTCTGGTGACACCTGGAGTGGTGTGGCAGCAATCAGAAACACTTTTGCTGGTTTACACTGCTCTGATGACACTGGAACTCATGTGGCGGCAATGGGGAACACTGTAGCTGGCTTGTACTGATTGTAAAATTCCATTCTCTCACTGATCAGTCAACTCCAGTCATGTTGATTAGAAGACAGATTTATTACAAATGTATCGATGCATAGGGGTGAACTCTCACAGCAAGGAGTTCTGTGCAGCGTCACACAGAAACACTGTACACAGGTTGTTTTATAGCAGTATTTGGAAAACTGCCATTGGCTAAGGCACACTGGTGACTAGGGATGAGCTTCGTGTTCGAGTCGAACCCATGTTCGACTCGAACATCGGCTGTTCGATCGTTCGCCGAATTGCGAACGTTATGGGCCGTTCGCGCTAAATTCGTGTGGCGCGTCACGGCCCATAATTCACTGCGGCATCGCAGTGCATTGCTGGCTGATGATTGGCCAAGCATGCACTATGACCCGCATGCTTGGCCAATCACAGCGCCGTCAGTAGAGAGAGCTGTAATTGGCCAAAGCCAGGGTGGCTTTGGCCAATTATGGCTCAGGGGATTTAGTACACACCCCACACTATATAAGGCCGCCTGCACGGCGGCCCTGTGTAGTGTGTGTTCCGGTGTGCTGAGAGATAGAGAGAGAGAGAGAGAGTGTCATTTGATTTGAGTTAGATAGATTAGGCAGAACAGTCAGTCAGTTAGCTGCACTTACAGTGTATTGTGTATATATATGCATCCCAGGTGTTGCATATATATATATACACTGTATTCAGTTTAGCTAGATCCGTTCCTGTTATCTTCTATCTAGACTATTTACATTTAATGCAGTGCGTCCTGCTCACAGTGTTCAGCTAGATCCGTTCCTGCTATTTACATTTAGTGCAGTGCGTCCTGCTCACAGTGTTCAGCTAGATCCCTTCCTGTTATCTTCTAGACTATTTACATTTAGTGCAGTGCGTCCTGCTCACAGTGTTCAGCTAGATCCGTTCCTGCAATTTACATTTAGTGCAGTGCGTCCTGCTCACAGTGTTCAGCTAGATCCGTTCCTGCTATTTACATTTAGTGCAGTGCGTCCTGCTCACAGTGTTCAGCTAGATCCGTTCCTGCTATTTACATTTAGTGCAGTGCGTCCTGCTCACAGTGTTCAGCTAGATCCGTTCCTGCTATTTACATTTAGTGCAGTGCGTCCTGCTCACAGTGTTCAGCTAGATCCGTTCCTGTTATCTTCTAGACTATTTACATTTAGTGCAGTGCGTCCTGCTCACAGTGTTCAGCTAGATCCGTTCCTGCAATTTACATTTAGTGCAGTGCGTCCTGCTCACAGTGTTCAGCTAGATCCGTTCCTGCTATTTACATTTAGTGCAGTGCGTCCTGCTCACAGTGTTCAGCTAGATCCGTTCCTGCTATTTACATTTAGTGCAGTGCGTCCTGCTCACAGTGTTCAGCTAGATCCGTTCCTGCTATTTACATTTAGTGCAGTGCGTCCTGCTCACAGTGTTCAGCTAGATCCGTTCCTGCTATTTACATTTAGTGCAGTGCGTCCTGCGCACAGTGTTCAGCTAGAGCCGTTCCTGCTATTTACATTTAGTGCAGTGCGTCCTGCTCACAGTGTTCAGCTAGATCCGTTCCTGTTATCTTCTAGACTATTTACATTTAGTGCAGTGCGTCCTGCTCACAGTGTTCAGCTAGATCCGTTCCTGCTATTTACATTTAGTGCAGTGCGTCCTGCTCACAGTGTTCAGCTAGATCCGTTCCTGTTATCTTCTAGACTATTTACATTTAGTGCAGTGCGTCCTGCTCACAGTGTTCAGCTAGATCCGTTCCTGTTATCTTCTAGACTATTTACATTTAGTGCAGTGCGTCCTGCTCACAGTGTTCAGCTAGATCCGTTCCTGCTATTTACATTTAGTGCAGTGCGTCCTGCTCACAGTGTTCAGCTAGATCCGTTCCTGTTAAATTCCTACTGACCGGCAGGCTTGTCTGGTTACAGTATATAAAGCTACCTGAAGAAAATAACAGGTGTTCTATTTGATCCTATTAGTACCACGGTCAGGCAGCTAGACTATTTACATTTAGTACAGTGCGTCCTGCTCACAGTGTTCAGCTAGATCCGTTCCTGTTATCTTCCTACTGACAGGCAGGCTTGTCTGGTTACAGTATATAAAGCTACTTGAAGAAAATTACAGGTGTTCTATCCCAGCTTAGTGCAGCTACAGGCCATTAGTATGTCTGGAAGGCCAAGAAGGAGAGGCAGACAGTCACAAGCCAATAAGAGAGGGCAAGCAGGCTCTGTGTCTAGTGCTGGTCGTGGAGACGGTGCATCCTCATCAGCACGTGGCCATGGGACACGCTTGGCCTTTTTTTCGGCAGCTGGCCATGTTGAGCCGCAACATGCGGAAGACTTGGTCGAGTGGATGACCAAGCCGTCCTCATCCTCCTCATCCTCTCTCACCCATGCCCAGGGTGCTTTGTCTGGCAAAGCAGCGGCCTCTTCCCTCGGCTCAATGTCATCAGTGACTCCTTCCCTAGCTCCACCATGTCCTCATGAGGATTCCCTCGAACTGTTTGACCACAGTGTTGGGTACATGCTCCAGGAGGATGCCCAGCGTTTGGAAGGCTCTGATGACGATACTGAGCTCGATGAAGGCAGTAACATGAGCGCGGACAGAGGGGGTGCCCAAGAAGGACAGCAATCTGGCAGTCATGCTCCCCCTGCTGCAGCATACTGCCAGGTTTGCTCCAGTGATGAGGAGGGAGGGGATGATGAGGTCACTGACTCAACGTGGGGGCCTGATAGGAGAGAGGAGGAGGAGGAGGAGGAGGAGGAGGAGGAGGAGGCGGCAGCACATCACCAACGAGGCAGGATGCCCTCCAGGGGCCAGCCTAAGGGCAGCACATTGACTGCATCACACCCCAAAGCTCCACATGTGCAGGGCGCTGCAGTCTCTGCGCGTTATTCAAAAAGTTCTTTGGTGTGGGCCTTTTTTGAGACGAGTGCATCAGATCGCACCGCTGCTATTTGCAACATATGTCTCAAGCGTATCTCGCGTGGCCAAAATATCTCCCGCTTGGGTACCACATGCTTGACCAGACATATGTTGACCTGCCATGCAGTTCGTTGGCAAGCGTATCTAAAAGACCCACACCAAAGAACAAAGAGGATCTCTCCTTGCTCCTCATCAGCTGAGATTTCCAACCCCACTAGACCTTCAGTCCTCTCTGAGACCTGCAGTGAGAGGAATGAAGGTGTAAAATTAGGTGTGTCACAGCCAAGTACTTGTGGGCAATCTGCTTTTGGTACACCGACGTCAGATTGTACCAGGCAAATTTCCCTGCCCCAGCTGCTGCACCGCCGAAAGAAGTTTGCTCCCAGCCATCCACATGCCCAGCGGTTGAATGCTAGCTTGGCAAAATTGCTAGCACTTCAACTGCTGCCTTTTCAGTTGGTAGACTCTGCCCCCTTCCGTGAGTTTGTGGAATGTGCGGTTCCTCAGTGGCAGGTACCCAAACGCCACTTTTTCTCACGGAAGGCGATTCCGGCTCTCTACCGGCATGTGGAAGGCAATGTCCATGCCTCGCTGGACAGGGCGGTCAGCGGTAAGGTGCATATTACCGCTGACTCATGGTCCAGCAGGCATGGACAGGGACGTTACCTAAGTTTCACGGCGCATTGGGTGACTCTGCTGGCAGCTGGGAAGGATGCAGGACAAGGTGCAGTAGTGTTGGAGGTTGTTCCGCCACCACGCCTCCAAAATGCTGATTGTGACACACCTCTCTCCTCCACCCCCTCCTCTTCTTCTTCCTCCATGGCCTCTTCCTCGGAACCAGCGGTGCTCCGTAGGCGTTCAAGGGGCTACGCAAGTACGCAGGCCAAAAGATGCCATGCGGTGCTTGAGCTGGTGTGCTTGGGGGACAGGAGCCACACTGGGGCAGAGGTTCTGTCAGCTCTGCAGGGGCAGGTTCAGAGGTGGTTGACGCCACGCCAACTTAAGGCAGGAATGGTGGTTTGCGACAATGGCACCAACCTCCTCTCTGCCCTCCGACAGGGACAAATGACCCATGTGCCCTGTTTGGCTCACGTCCTTAACTTGGTGGTGCAGCGGTTCTTGGGCAGGTACCCGGGCTTACAGGATGTCCTGAGGCAGGCCAGGAAAGTCTGTGTGCATTTCCGCCGGTCATATAATGCCAGTGCTCGGCTGACGGACCTCCAAAAGGAGTTTAACCTGCCCAAGAACCGCCTAATCTGTGACATGCCCACCAGGTGGAACTCAACGTTGGCCATGCTGCAGCGGCTGCACACGCAGCAGAGGGCCATCAATGAGTACCTGTGCGACTATGGCACCAGGACAGGGTCAGGGGAGCTTGGTTTTTTTTCCCCACGCCAGTGGGCCATGATCAGGGATGCATGCACTGTCCTGTCACCATTCGAGGAGGCCACGAGGATGGTGAGCAGTGACAGTGCATGCATCAGTGACACTGTCCCCCTTGTCCACCTGTTGGAGCACACGCTGCGTGGAATAATGGACAGGGCACTTGAGGCAGAACAGAGGCAGGAAGAGGAGGACTTCCTTAGCTCTCAAGGCCCCCTTTATCCAGACAGTGTTCCTGCGTGCCCGCCGATCACACAGGAAGAGGACGAGGAGGAAGAGGAGGAGGAGGAAGATTGTGTCAGTATGGAGGTGGAGCCTGGCACTCAGCATCAGCAGCAGTCTTTAAGGGATCAGTCCCAAGAAACACATGGACTTGTACGTGGCTGGGAGGAGGTGGCTGCGGACCATGTCGTTCTTAGTGACCCAGAGGACTCCGGACCGAATGCCTCAGCAAACCTACGTTGCATGGCCTCCCTGATCCTGCAAAGCCTGCGTAAGGATCCTCGTATTCGTGGTATCAAGGAGAAGGACCAATACTGGCTGGCAACCCTCCTTGATCCACGTTACAAGGGTAAGGTTGCGGACCTTATCTTGCCATCGCAGAGGGAGCAGAGGATGAAACATCTTTGGGAGGCCTTGCAGAAAGGTCTGTGCAACGCGTTCCCAGAGACTGGGAGGTTACAAACTCCTGTTTCTGGACAACGTGTTGCTGAGGCTTCGGTCAGTCAAAGAAGGAGCGGTGGAGAAGGTGGCCGTCTGACCGATGCGTTCAGACAATTTTTTGGTCCGCAGCTCCAAGGTATGATCGGTTCCAGCAACCATCGCCAGCGTCTGTTTTACATGGTGCAGGAATACCTAGGGGCAAGATCAGACTTGGACACCTTTCCCACCGAAAATCCTCTGGGTTACTGGGTCTTGAGGATGGATCACTGGCCAGAGCTTGCACAGTATGCAATTGAGCTACTGGCCTGTCCTGCATCCAGCGTTCTTTCGGAACGCACATTCAGTGCTGCTGGAGGCGTGGTAACCGATCACAGGGTGCGTCTGTCCACCGACTCGGTCGATCGGCTGACCTTCATAAAAATGAATGAGTCTTGGATCACCACCAGCTACCAAGCACCTGATGCTGATGTAACCGAATAATTTTTTTTGAAATCTCAGATCCCTTCAAAGACTGCCTATGCTGATGCTGAGTGACTATCCCTGAGTAATTATCCTCTTCCTCCTCAATCATCACGCTGATAGCTTGTAAGAACATTTTTGGTTCTGGGCGCCACCACCAGTGCCTAAGGCACAATTTTTCAGCCCCTGTTTAACAGGGGCGTGTAATTACAATTTTTGATGTAATACTTTGCAGCAGGGCTCGTTCCTGCATTCCAACTAGAGTGTCTGTGAGGGGTTGCAGTGTTGTGGCACCAGCACCAGTGCCTAGGGCCCAATTTTTCTGCCCCTGTCTAACGGGGCGTGTAATTACAATTTTTGATGCAATACTTTGCAGCAGGGCTCGTTCCTGCGTTCCAACTAGAGTGTCTGTGAGGGGTTGCAGTGTTGTGGCACCAGCACCAGTGCCTAAGGCCCAATTTTTCTGCCCCTGTCTAACAGGGGCATGTAATTACAATTTTTGATGCAATACTTTGCAGCAGGGCTCGTTCCTGCGTTCCAACTAGAGTGTCTGTGAGGGGTTGCAGTGTTGTGGCACCAGCACCAGTGCCTAAGGCCCAATTTTTCTGCCCCTGTCTAACAGGGGCGTGTAATTACAATTTTTGAAGCAATAATTTGCAGCAGGGCTCGTTCCTGCGTTCCAACTAGAGTGTCTGTGAGGGGTTGCAGTGTTGTGGCACCAGCACCAGTGCCTAAGGCCTAATTTTTCAGCTCCTGTTCAACAGGGGCATGTAATTACAATTCTTGATCTAATATTTCACAGCAGGGCCCTGTGAGGGCTTACAGTGTTGTGGCCACAGCAACACCTAAGGCCCAAATTTCTGCTGAGTATATAGGACAGGACCCTACTTTCAAACATCTAACTTACAAACGACTCCTACTTGCAAACGGAAGGAGACAACAGGAAGTGAGATGAAATCTACCCCTAGGAAGGGAAATTCTCTCCTGTAAGAGTTAATATGGGAAAACAATTTCTCCTTTCCACTGATGCTTTCCAATCCTTGTTCCACAAAAAAACCCAAATTTTCAAAAAACATTTTTCATTGGGACAAAAAAGTGAGGTGAAATCTTCTGAAGAGGAGGAAAGACAGCAAAACAAATGTCACAGGGGTGATAACCCTTCCCTATGTTTTCCAAAAAGCTTAGAAAAGATTTTTTGGCTGGAGCTAAACACGTTAAAAATGTTCAAAATTACAAACAGATTCTACTTAACAACAAACCTACAGTCCCTGTCTTGTTTGCACCGCCTGTATACTGCTGTTCAGAGTATATAGGGCCTGGTGGCCCCACACCTTTCCTTATTTTAATTTGGGTGCGGGGTTCCCCTTAATATCCATACAAGACCCAAAGGGCCTGGTAATGGACTGGGGGGTACCCATGCCGTTTGTCTCACTGATTTTCATCCATATTGCCATGACCCGACATGACATTAAACCCGCAAGCAGTTTTAAATGAGATTTTTTCCTTTAAAAATGACATTTGGTGCAGGGACTGTTCTAAACATGGGAAACACGCGTCACTTTACAGGCATACTATAGACACCCCCCAGGTACGATATTTAAAGGAATATTTCACTTTTTTTTTTTTACTTTAAGCATCATTAAAATCACTGCTCCCGAAAAAACGGCCGTTTTTAAAAGTTTTTTTTGCATTGATACATGTCCCCTGGGGTAGGACCCGGGTCCCCAAACCCTTTTTAGGACAATACCATGCAAATTAGCCTTTAAAATGAGCACTTTTGATTTCGAACGTTCGAGTCCCATAGACGTCAATGGGGTTCTAACGTTCGTGCGAACTTTCGGTCCGTTCGCGGGTTCTGGTGCGAACCGAACCGGGGGGTGTTCGGCTCATCCCTACTGGTGACTCATGGTGCATTGTCAGCTTTATTGCCAAATCCAATGTGCCTTTCACAAGATTTCTTATTATGGTAAACTTTTGCTAGTTCTTTTAAGTATTGTTTTAGGCGTTGGTCGGAACTAAGCAGATTGCATAAACAAGTCAGCGCCATTTTATCTAGAAAAAGAGCATATAAGGAACAAGGCAAATGTCGATATCACCTGTAATTCTTTGCATATTTCTTATCATTCCCTCCTCTGATATCTATATTTGCTTCCTCAATTTATTACTTCAGTGCAGGTCCGTTCCACAACTGGGTTTTCAGACCTTACTTCATTGAGAGCAGTACTCCCATCATCATAGATATCTTCTCCTTAGGGAACTATGTGGTACATTATCCTGGTCATGGCTGTCTCAATTAATCTTTGAGAGAGTCCTCGGATACAGGGAATACAACAACATCCACAAATGACTAAGATGGCTAAAACCACGGCAATAGAGATCAAACATGAGGTGACAAGTCCAGTCCATTTCCCAAACTAACCTTCAAGCCAATTTGTGAATGGATTATTAATACCCGAGTTTTACGCTTATTCATTTGATAAAGCTGTCAATCCTTCGAGGGCTCTAGTCACGGTTACTCCAGGAGCTGTATTGTTAGGAATAAAGGTGCAACACATACCACCAAACATTTTACAGACCCCTCCTCTTTCTGCTAGGACCATATCTAATGCCATCCTATTCTGCCATGCCGTCAGAGAGGTAGGGGCTAATTGCTCTGCCAATCCCTTAACTGCATCCCTGGTGTAGTTTACAAACCTTTGTTGGTTATAGTGTGTATATATAGTTAATCCAGTCAACATTTTTGTTTACTATCACCCACCAGAGAAGAGACTCAAATCCAGCTGCCACTTGGTTCCTAGCCTTAAACTCGCTCGGCATGCGGAACCCCAATCTCATCTATGTAGATCTGGGGGTCAAAAGACCCTGCAGGAGAGGTGTCCCTTCTGCTCCTCCGGTGACCCTTCTTCCAAGGGGACTCTGACAGTAAGCGCAGAGGCATTGCCAGCTGTACCAAGGCACAATCCCCTCGGGAATTGGCTGGGATTCTCACTCTGAGCCTCTTATCTCCACATAACCACCAGACGTCCGCCCTCTGGGTGTCGTGCTCAACCCAGTCGTCACCCTCTCCCTTTACAATTTTGTTAATCTTCTCCATGCAGTAGTCAACCGGTAAAGACCCCAAATCTGTGCCACTCATTCCCCGGAAGTGCAAAACAAGCAAAGTTGCCAGGGTATGCCGTGACAGCAGGGGGTATCTGAGGTCTCTGAACCTGGGGAAACAACAAACTTAACGTGTGACAGGGAGTGTTGGTGTCAGGTTTGTATGTTTTTTGATATAGCTTTAGCATACACCCTAAACCATCTGGATCTATATTGTTATTTAAGGGAAAAGGCACTGTAGCCAGCTGGGGTCTGGCCCCTGCACAGACCAAGCAGTTCTCTTTTTCTTTTTAAGGATGTTAGCAGTATAGATTAACCATTCAAGCCATTCATTCTTATCCTGGTATCCTGTTTCTAATGTTATAGCTTCTTCCACTATGAGATTGGTGAATCTCACTGTGGGTCCCAATACCTCTACTGTAAGTCGGACGTCATTATCTAATTTTTTCTTCTTGTTTGTCTTATCCTTTGGTTTGACTACAAGGAAGAATTTTCCCAAAGGGTCAGTTCCTGATATCCAAGCTCCTACACGGTATAACCTCTGATCTGCTAGTTTGGGGTCCTTCAGGGAAATCAATAATATATTGCAATTCTTTGGTTCTGTACAGGGAGAGTGGGCTGCTTTTAGTTATGGTTAATCTATTCTTTAAATCTCCTGCTGCTGGGATCTCATATCCCCAATCCTGGGCTGCAGTTGTCCACATGACTGAATCCCAAGTAGTACACCCGGTAGTTCCAGCCAGGTAGCACAGGTATTTGTCTGCCCAGGTCAACTTGCTTGCTTCTACCTTATCTCCACAATCTATCATCTGGCAGAAATCCACCTGTATAGTACTGGTGGTTCCTTCAACAAAGGTGAGGTTTAATTCTCTTCCTGTCTCTTTCCAATTGATTGGTTCCACTATCCTCCCGTGTCTCCTACCTCCCTGTATAGACGCCTCTCCCAAAGTCACCAATGCTCCCTAGAGGAACAAAATCCCTACCATCCTATCTGAAGTGAGGGGGGCCTAAATAGGGCCTTTTCTTCACCAAGGTTGAGACAAGCAGACCTTTTATCTGCCTCCCTTTGTAGTTGGACTTTCCCTCTCCTTCAGTCATTCTGTCCCTACTCTGCCTATGTTTACCTTTTTACAGTGGGATTGGTGAATCCAGATACTCCTTTCAGCAATTCTTACTGCAGTGGGAGTAGTAAGGAGTACTTGATATGGCCTGTCCCACTTAGGGGAGTGCCAATGCTGCTTTCTGATCACCTTGATGAGGACCCAGTCTCCGATTTGTACTTTGTCTTCTCCTATGGGCTCTCCTTCTGGAATGGAACACTCTTGGTTAATATGTTTCTGTTTTAATAACCTTGGCATGTATTCTGCTAAGGTTCTCTCCCCTTCTTCTTCTGTTTGGGTTTCATTTGGTAATAAAGGTATTTTATAAGGTCTACCATACATCATTTCAAATGGACTCAGCCCCTCTTTAGTAAGGGTGATGTGCATGCTTAAAATAGCTAGTGGGAGACAGTACATCCAATTTTTCCCTGTCTCTTCCATAGCCTTTTTTAGCTTGCTCTTTAATATCCCATTATGTCTTTCTACGTGCCCTGCTGACTGAGGGTGATATGCGCAGTGATTCTTTACTTCTATACCCATCACTTCTGTTAGGTGTTTTATGGTCTGATTTACAAAATGTGGACCAATTATCACTATAAATCTTCTCTGGTGTCCCAAATGGTGGAATGATATCTTTTAGTAAGGCTTTGGATACTGTTAAGGCGTCAGCACTTCCTGCGGGGAATATCTCTACCCATTTGGTCAATGCATCAATGATTACCAAACAATATTTCTTCCTTTCACATTTGTCTAATTCAATAGAATCCATGCAAATATGTTGGAATGTATATTCCGGTGTGGGGAACTTCCCTTTCCGTGGTCTTATGCCTCCCTGAGCATTGTGTCTTGCACATATAATGCATTGAGAACAAAAAGTTTTTAGTAGTTTGTGAAGCCATAGCCTGTACATACCTTATTTAACATCTCAGTCATCCCCATGTGTCTATACTGCTGCTTACCTAAATAAGGATTTTGGCAATACCAGCTTTCCTTCAGGTGATGTGTAGATGTTATCTATTATTGTGCAACCCTTTGTTTTCCCAAAATTGTTTCTCCCCGGGGGGTGCATTCTGCTGCATATCAGTAAGGACTGTGTGATCTATCTCTATGATTTCCTGTTCTGTCATTATTTGATGTGTTTCTTGTGCCGCTATTTTAGCCTCTTCATCTACCCTTTTATTTCCTTCCAAGATGAGCTCTGTATGTTTTGTGTGTGCTTGACATTTGCAGATTGCAAGCTCTTTTGGTAACTGTATTGCATCTAGGAGTTCTAGAATGAATTCTGTGTGTGAAATTGGCTTACCACTGAAGGTGACCATCCCCCTGTTTTTCCATTGTTGTGCAAAAACATGTACTGTTGAAAATGCATATTGACTGTCAGTGTATATGGTTACAGATTTTCCTTCTGATAGTATGCATGCTCTTGTCAGTGCTACAAATTCTGCTACTTGTGCTGAATAATGTTTTGGTAATGGCCTAGCTTCCAAGATTTCATCCTGTGTCACTTCTGCATATCCAGTTACACTTGTGCCATCTGGATTTTTCGTACTGGAGCCATTAACAAAAGGTGTCATGTCAGGGTTAGATAACGGTACATCTGTGAGAAAGGGGAGGTTTGGGACTTTGTATGAGGCACGGGAAAGTGCCTCCATCCCTATTCAGGTACATATCAAAAGGGAATTGGGACTTTAAATGAAGCAGTTGGAATGCGGAGGTATAGGTAAAAGATTTTATTCGTAACATAATTGTAGCAAAAAGGTAATTTCATATATATATACACATGAATGGGATATGCACAGAATGTAGCATATTGGGTAGAAAATCCATATCAATATACACAAATCATGAGTGGTAAGATAATACACATAACATAATGGCATGGCCTACAGGTGCCCGAGAACTGCATCCATGATCACATGATAAAAAAGGTTAAAACATAATTAATCATAAGAGTGTGGCATCAAAATTAGCTTAAGCTCGACGCGTTTCGTGAATACGTTCACTCATCAGGAGCAGATGCGATGATTACCTGTAGAATATATAAATTAGTAAACCAACTCTTTTAAGAGAAGGATAAAAATGGAGGATGTTTCAATATGAATAATTGGCCAAGCGCACTTACCAAGGCGGACAGTGGAAACTGGCACAAGGTGCGCACGAGGTACGGACCTCTCCGCGGGGGCTGAGGTGGCATGTACACAGATTGCAGCTATTAGGTGGTATGGGGAAGTGCATGGGTGCGTAGATGGTGTCCATGTGATAAAAGGTGATGGTGTGTGGCTCATCGCACAAAAATATCTGGAAAAAAATGTACTTATACACCCCAGTCGGAGTAACCTCGGAGAGGTCTGTACCTCCTGTGCACCTTGTGCCAGTTGCCACATGCTGTTTTCACTGTCCGCCTTGGTAAGTGCGCTTGGCTAATTATTCATATTGAAACATCCTCCATTTTTATCCTTCTCTTAACAGAGTTGGTTTACTAATTTATATATTCTACAGGTAATCGTCACATCTGCTCCTGATGAGTGAACGTATTCACGAAACGCGTCGAGCTTAAATTAATTTTAATGCCACACTCTTATGATTAATTATGTTAACCTTTTTTATCATGTGATCACGGATGCAGTTCTCGGGCATGTTCTCTTGGCACCTGTAGGCCATGCCATTATGTTATGTGTATTATCTTACCACTCATGATTCGTGTATATTGATATGGATTTTCTATCCAATATGCTACATTCTGTGCATATCCCATTCGTGTGTATATATATGAAATTACCTTTTTGCTACAATTATGTTACGAATAAAAATCTTTTACCTATACCTCCGCATTCCAACTGCTTCATTTAAAGTCCCAATTCCCTTTTGATATGTACCTGAATAGGGATGAAGGCACTTTCCCGTGCCTCATACAAAGTCCCAAATCTCCCCTTTCTCATAGATTATACAGGGATGGAAGCAGTTGGAAAATTGGATCTGCAGTGTTCCCCTGCCATCCATGTGTGAGGTTTACCTATAGATCCTTATGCTCCCGATGGGATTTGCACATTTAAGACAGCTAATCATTTTGTTTATTTATTTATATATGTATGTAATCAATAGTTTCACCACCATATAATAATAATAGATGGCAATCCCGCCACTGATCCTGTGTTTTCACATATATACCATTTCTTATTCCATGCATGCCTTTCCTTCGCCCAGTGTCATGTGCCTCTGTTGGTATACTGAGCATCTCTGTGCTGCTGGGGGTTTTTTCCTTGATGCGGGGGCTGCGATGCGCCCGGTGGGTCCTCCCTTCCTCCCTTTACACCTCTGTGTTCGGGAGGTCAAATGGACGCCCCTCAGCGCATCGGCGCCACGATATACACGTCGAGCGTGTGATGTCACTTGTTGGCGCCACCGCACTGACATAGTGAGTACCATCTACGTGCTTCCAGTGAGGGAATCTGGCTCCAATCGCTGAGCAATCAGTTAGCTCAGGTGCGGACGCCATCCCTCCTAGTACGCATGTACGTGGCATTGGTGGCATGTACTTATACACCCCAGTCGGAGTAAACTGTCTTTGCGGCCGGTCTCCTCCTTCGGTCTCCCGCGTACCAGCTGATTTTCTAATTTATATATTCTACAGGTAATCGTCGCATCTGCTCCTGATGAGTGAATGTATTCACGAAACGCGTCGAGCTTAAGCGAATTTTGATGCCACACTCCTATGATTAATTATGTTTTAACCTTTTTTATCATGTGATCACGGATGCAGTTCTCGGGCATGCCACTCTTGGCACCTGTAGGCCATGCCATTATGTTATGTGTATTATCTTACCACTCATGATTTGTGTATATTGATATGGATTTTCTATCCAATATGCTATATTCTGTGCATATCCCATTCGTGTGTATATATATATATATATATATATATATATATATATATGAAATTACCTTTTTGCTACAATTATGTTACGAATAAAAATCTTTTACCTATACCTCCGCATTCCAACTGCTTAATTTAAAGTCCCACTTCCCTTTTGATAGATAACGGTACATCTTTCCAATCACTCCGTGGCAGTACATTTTCAGCGATGGCAGCAGTACAGTCATGTTTATGACCATCAGTAGGAAGTGGTATTAGTGTGGATGGGTTTAATGTAGTACATCTCTGTATTGTTAAGTGAGGTTGTGTCAAAAGTATTGTCATACAGGAGAGGTGTCATGTTGGGCTCAAATGTGATATCTTTTATTGTAAAAGGATAACAGATACTGCATGTGGTACTTTAAGTATCAGCAGGTGATATAGCACTATAGATGCTGAGGCCTTAACTGCTTCCGCTGCAGCTACCACTGCCTGTACACAGGGTGGAGATGATATAGTTACACTGTCTAGTTTTGTAGAATAGTAAGCAATCGGCCTTTGATGCCCGCCATGGGACTGTGTAAGTACTAATGTCATGTGAGCTTACCTTGAGTCTACTGTTTGTTCAAAAGGTTTGTCATAGTTTGGTAAGGCTAGTACTGATGAGCTAGAAAGGATTTGTTTTAGGTCAGTATTGAATACCCGGGGATCCAAGCTCTACAAAAATTTGTCATGCCCAAAAAAGACATAATTTGTTTCTTTGTTTCTGGCTTTGGCACCTGGAGGAGGGCTCAAATTCTCTCCTCATCCAGGTGTCGACCTTCTTTTGAGATATTATACCCTAAGTATTTGACCTGCTGTTGCCACAACTGGAGTTTGGTTTTATTTACCTTATGCCCTTGGTATAACTGCCTGGTTAACAGCTTGTAAATCCTGTACCATTCTCCAGCCTGTGGTGGGCGGAGCCTTCTTAACAGGAAAAAGAGGGTTATTGCAGGGGCTATACCCTCCTCTGCTTCCTTCTTAAGGGGATATCTCCTTCATCACCTTGCACAAAAAACTTTACTTTCACTTTTTTTTTTTTTCCCATCGCTTTCAAATACTTCTCAGAATGCTTAACATATTGCAAAACATCTAAAACTGATGCAGTTCGGTAAGTAACCATGTTTTTAACAATGTAATCCTTATGATCCTGTTAATCCATTAACAAAAGCTATCTTTAGCTGTTGTTGATATGCACTATTCACATCCTCAGCTTCGGGGAGCCTAGAGAACACTTTAAAAACTTCTCGTAGTTTATTTAGATAACCACTGACACTTTCCTTGTCCTCCTGTACAGTCATATTAATCTTTTGCCAGTCAGTTCGTTATACCTATCGGAGATTGCATCTCTGATAGAAGGCAGTCAATCTGTCTGTCAAATCTTGGCTATCAAGGGCCAGTGGTTCCCCTCTTTGTTGAGGGGGCACTGTGGCTACACAGGGGTCCCAATTTCCCTTTACTGATGCCCAATCTGATCCTAGAACCTTCCTTAAGGCCCTTTCCACTTCGACCCCGTTTAGCCTATAACTTTTCCTGAGACCTTCCATATTTTCAATGATTTCTGGGGCCCCAAACTTAGGATGTTTAATATGCTCGGTAGCCTTCTGCACGTCACTCTCAGTCCATGGTCTAAAAACAGTCATAGGGGCTGACCGTTTTGTCTACCTCTTTCTCCACTAGGGGCAGTTGGGCTTGGCATTTCTCTTTTGTTCTCCTTCCTTCTACTCTAATTCTAGTGTGCTCAAACCAGTATTCCGCCATTTCTAATCCATACTTTTTATTTTTTTTTATTTTTTTATCTTTGGGTCCTAACAATTTAAGCTTATCCACCAACTCCTGACATCCTTTCACAGTTAGTTTACCATTGAATACCAACTTCCTTTCCCACTTAGCACAATATTTAACAGACTTTGGTTATTTGCTATGCAAACATTTCTTATCTCCTTTTAATGGCGCATTAGGAACACAACAGCAGCATAAGACACAAGACATTCTTTTACAAAAACTATTCCCCATGTCTCTGTTTGTTTTTTGTTTTTGTTTTTTTTTTCTTGAGTTTAGCCACTTGACATCCGGAGGACGTCATATGACGTCCTCGACTTTCGGGGCTTATATCTGAATGATGTCTGAGGCTACAGACATCATTCAGATACCGGCATTTTCAGCCGGCGATTCCGTACACCATAAGAACGATCATAGCGGCTGTTCCGCCGCTTGATCGTTCTTACGGGCGGCGGGAGGGGACGTCCCCCCCCTCCCGCCGCCCTCCGGTGCTACTACCGACTCACCTCAGCGATCGGTGAGTCGGATAGCGGATCCGCCGGCGCCGGATGTTCACCATAGAGATTTCCGGCGGACCAGATGGTCGCCGGAGTCTCTATGATTGTTCGGAGGCCGGGCGCGATGTTATGACGTCACGCCCGGCCTCTGCATTCAAAAAAACGGCGCCGCTTCAGCTGTGAAGCGGCGATCGTTTTATTTTTTTGATTTTAGGCTTCCCAGCCTAGAGGTGAGATGTGGGGTCTTATTGACCCCATATCTCACTGTAAAGAGGACTGATCGTCTCATATTCCTATTACAAGGGATGTTTACATTCCTTGTAATAGGAATAAAAGTGATCAAAAAAAAAAAAATTTTTTTAAAGTGTAAAAATAAAAATTTTTAAGTAAAATTAACAATAAAAAAAAAAAAAAAAATTTTTAAAGCGCCCCTGTCCCCGTGAGCTCGCACGCAGAAGCGAACGCATACGTAAGTCCCGCCCACATATGAAAACGGTGTTCAAACCACACATGTGAGGTATCGCCGCGAACGTTAGAGCGAGAGCAATAATTTTGGCCCTAGACCTCCTCTGTAACTCAAAACATGTAACCAGTAAAAAATGTTAAAGCGTCGCCTATGGGGATTTTTAAGTACCAAAGTTTGGCGCCATTCCACGAGCGTGTGCAATTTTGAAGCGTGACATGTTAGGTATCTATTTACTCGGCGTAACTTTATCTTTCACACAATGCAAAAAAATTTGGCTAACTTTGCTGTTTTGTTTTTTTTTAAAGCATGAAACTGTTTTTTTTTTAAAAAAAATGCGTTTGAAAAATTGCTGCGCAAATACCGTGCAAGATAAAAAGTTGCAATGACCGCCATTGTATTCTCTAGGGTCTCTGCTAAAAAAACATATATAATGTTTGGGGGTTCTATGTAATTTTATAGCAAAGAAATGATGATTTTTGACATGTAGGAGCGAAGTGTCAGAAATGGCCTGGATGTGAAGTGGTTAGAATACAAGACTGGTAATTCTACCCTCGAACTTTGCCAAAATCTATATAAAACAGCAAAGTCCAAACTCTCCAAGCAGGAAATACATATATATATCTCCACATACACACACACACACACACACACACACACATACATATAAAAACACTTTAAAACACTTTATACCTTTACCTTATATACTACAAAGTACAGTTGGTCAAAACAAGCAGTATTATTAGTCTTCTGATCAGAATGTTTTTCTTTCTTTTTTTTTTTTTTTTAACCACAAGTTTGCAGCCAGACAGATCATAAAGCGGGCCTTTTATCAACCTGTAAACCACCAGACTAGCAACCCTTGGATCACGGTAACAATAAGAATATAAGAAAAGCAAAAATATCAAGACTCCCCACACTCTGGGGAGAATCAAAAAATAGGTAAAACCTGTCACTGCAGTAATGTTGTTCAGTGAAGTTATAAAGTTAGCAGTAAGGTTAAAGATGAGGAGGAAAGAGCGAGAGTTAGTCTCATGATTTAACAAATGCAGCAAAAGGAACAGTGCAGGAAATATTGTTCTCGAGAGAAAAAAACAATCGATCTATGGGGGAAGTGTTTCTGAGCAAGTTAGATTGATTCCTGCTCGTACATTCACTTCCTCTTTTGTCCCAACCACCACTCAGTTAGAAAAAAACCCTGAAATGGCCATTGTGACTCTCTGTAATCTATCCAGATTACTTGTAGTCACTATTCACAACAATTATCAATCATCTATCATCTTTCGGTACCTTAAATTTTTTGTAATCTGTCTCGGACAGCGGGTTACGTCTATTTACCATAGGCAACGTCCCCAAGTGCCTCTGTCTTCGGCCCCTGTGTCAACTAGATCTTATACGGTCAACTACAGTGCTGGCATACTCAATAAAAACTCAAATCACCTTGAGTAGAAGAGAAAAGAAGAGAAAAGAAAAGATCTGTCTTACCTTTCACAGACCTGGAGGACTGGATCAGAAGTCCAGGAGTAGAATTTAGGTGTGGATCCCGGAGCCGACCAGCCTCTTTTTACCACTTATCTTGAGTGGGAGGTCCTAGTTCTCGGCGAGAGGGAGTCTGATACTCACCAATATTTTGGACAGAACCGTCCACCTAATCCTTACTTCCGGCTCGAATGGACCATGATGTCTGTAAAATTCCATTCTCACTGATCAGTCAACTCCAGTCATGTTGATTAGAAGACAGATTTATTACAAATGTATCGATACATAGGGATGAACCCTCACAGCAAGGAGTTCTGTGCAGCGTCACACAGAAACACTGTACACAGGTTGTTTTATAGCAGTATTTGGCAAACTGCCATTGGCTAAGGCACACTGGTGACTCATGGTGCATTGTCAGCTTTATTGCCAAATCCAATGTGCCTATCACAAGATTTACTATTATGGTAAACTTTTGCTAGTTCTTTTAAGTATTGTTTTAGGCGTTGGTCGGAACTAAGCAGATTGCATAAACAGGTCAGCGCCATTTTATATAGAAAAGAGCATATAAGGAACAAGGCAAATGTTGATATCACCTGTAATTCTTTGCATATTTCTTATCACTGATCACTGGCCCTGGTGTGGCAGATTTCAGGAACACTGTTGCTGGCTGCAGTGGTCTGGCAACATTAGGATTGGTGTGGCTAGTAATCAGAAACACTGTTGCAGGTTTACACTGGTCCAGAGAAACTGGGACTAGTGAAGTGCTGATCAGGTACACTCTTGCTGGCTTGTACTGTTCTAGTAACCCTGGGACTGATGTGGTGGTGATCAGGAACACTGTTGATGGCAACAATTTTACTGGCTGGGGTCTGGTAGTCTGGTGGCACTGAGAATGGTATGGTGATAATCAGGAACACTGTTGGTGGCTGCACTTGTTTGATGGCACTGACACTGGTGTGGTGGTGATTAGGAGCACTGGTACTAGCTTACGCTAGTGTGGTGGCACTGAGATTTATGTGGCAGTGATCAGGAACAATGTTCCTGCTGGGTGCACTGGTCTGTTGTTGGGTGCACTGGTCTGGTGACACTGTGTTCCCAGGACACTACCAGCCAGACAGAAGAGCCCACAGCAAAAGAAGAGAATAAGCGCAGGGCTACATGAAATGTTTATCATGTAGGCTGGGTCATTGAGAGTTAAAGATTCCTGCAGTTAACTTGGGCTAACAGGGGATTGGTCAGAGCAGTGAGAGGGGGTGGTAGTGCAGAGAAGAGGTCAGAGCTGCAGACATCCGGTCAGCACACGGGGATAGGAAAAACTGGTGTGCTGATGTGTCTGCCCCTGCTCTGCGGATCTATGGCTGCAGCTGGAAGTATGGAGGAACAGCTGCGGGTAATGGCAGAGACAATGGGCATGGCATGGCTGCAGAGCCTGCTCGCAGCCATGTGGGGGACCGCCGCTGCAGTTCCCAGAGGGTCACGGACGCGGCGTTCTCGGCGGGCATCCCCGCCGGAAAGCTACAGCCCCTCCGGGTCCTCTCGAGCTCTGCGCAGCTCGGGGGGGTGGTTTACCACCCTCAGACACCGCCGGCTCCGCCACCATTGGCGGGAGCCGGGGAAGGTGCCGGGAGGACGCCCCGGCAGTGGCGGGGCCTGACGGGATGGCGGCGCAGCACCTCTCCACCCCCGGCCCCCAACTGCACACATACCAGGGGGAGTGCGGCACCATCCCTGGTGGATGTTTCCCCAGAGATGGCGGCTCAGCGTGGGAGGAGTCGCATGGGGCCAGGCCCATCCACCAGGGTGGCCGGTGGCCCCAATGCACCCGGATCCAGTCGGGATCCGAGGGCCACAGCGGAAGGGATGAGAAGCAAGGCTTCTCCCACCTCCGGGGTGTGAAGAGGCCCCATATTGCTGCGACCAGGACCAGCAGTCCTGCAGGCCAAAGGCGCAGAACTGATGACAAGCTGCCAGGGCCTACCACGGCCGGCAGATCCTCGCCAGTGCAATCCCTGGGCAGTCCCCAAGATTCGTCCCGCTCGGAAGGGGAGCTGTCCAGCGAAAAGGAGGTAGTCACCCCGACTAGGTCAACTGCGGTGGATTCCAGATTGACGGCTGTGGGAACACGTCCTGGTTGGCCCGGTGAGTCCATGCCTAATGCTGATTGTTCTTTTCAGTCTTCTCCTATCCATGTGTTCAGTTCCAGGGGTAGGCGGGCCCCGGGGGTAAAAGTCCCTTCAGCAGCAGGGAGTAGGGTCTCTCTCTCCCCCTCGGTCATCAGGTGTGGGGCCAGCCACGTCTGGTGAAGCCATGGGCGTGCAAGACCTATTGGTGGGACTACGGTCGTTGGCGCAGCGTTTTGACGCAGGCACGCCAGCATGATTCCCGCCAGTGTCAGCCTGGGTTTCAGAAGCAGGTCAGGCAGGGGCTTGAACAGTAGTGGGTCAGGTACAGGGGACAGCGCAGGGGTCATAAGCGGTGGTGTCAACGGGGGATTTGGTGGTTCAGGAATCGAGTACCCTTTCCTCTGCGGTTCCCTCAAAAGAGTTTAGCAAGAATACAGAGCTGGTTCAGATGGCCAATTCGGCCAAGTGCGAAGTGTACATCTGCTTTGAGGGCCCCCTGGGGACTCATCTCAAAGCTGAAGTACGGGAAATGATTTGGAAATGGGAGTATGTGGATATCTTCACATTGCTCCCTCTGGAAAAATTTAACCTGGACAGGGTTCAGCCGGAGGAATCTAGAAAGGAAGATGAGGAAAAGCGTCTGTATCGGTTGATTCCGCGAATTGGTTGCAGGCATTCACTATTTTTTCTAGTGTCATTGGTGAAAAAGCACCGGAGAATTGCTCGCCATTGTTTTGCAATCTGGACTCTATTGGCGAGGCCCAGAGGGTGTACGGTGGTGTGGCTTGGTTGCGATATGACAAACAGTTTTGTCAACGCAAGGCAATATGCCCTTCCCTGCGCTGGGACCATAAGGACATCAGTTTGTGGATGAAACTTATGTTCTCTCCACGAGCCTCTACAATGTTTTTTCCAGCGGGGGCTGGGAGTCCAAACGTCCCTGGACAGCTGGCCACAAAAAAGCGGGGTCAGTGCTGGCAACTCAATGAGGGTTCTTGTAGGTTCGGCACCAAGTGCCGATACAAACATGAATGCTCACACTGCGGAGGGGCTCACCCCCTGTCCCATTGTTTTAAGGCCAGCAAATCCCGTACAGGTGATGCTGCAGGTAAGAGGCCGGACGCCGGTGAGGGCGGACAGGATGTCCCCCTTTCTAAATAAATATCCGGACCAGCAGGCGGCTCAGTTGCTACGAGAGGGTTTCACAGAGGGTTTTGTGATTCCGTGCTCCCTTACGCAGATTCCCCCTATGGCGGACAACCTGAGATCTGCTAAGGTACACTCCGAAGTGGTTTCTGAGTAGCTCGCTAAGGAAGTGTCATTGGGCCGCATGGGTGGCCCCTTTCTGCTTCCCCCTTTTGGAGAATTTAGTGGTGTCACCGAAGAAGGAGCCCTATAAGTTCTGGTTGATACACCACCTCTCGTTTCCAAAGGGAGGTTCTGGTAATGATGACATCGACCCTAAGGCATGTGCAGTATCATATACTTCGTTAAATGCTTCCGTGTGTTGGGTTTGGCGATACGGAAGAGGGGCCCTTATGGCCAAAAAAAAAATAGAAACGGCCTTTCGCATACTCCCCGTTCACTCACGCAGTTTTAATTTCCTGGGTTGTAAATGGTTGAGGGTTTTTACGTGGATCTATGCCTGCCTATGGGTTGTTCCATCTCATGCGCATTCTTTGAGACTTTTAGTTCCTTTTTGGAGTGGGTAGTACGGAACGTGGCAGGCGTCAATTCAGTCATTCATTACCTGGATGACTTTCTCTGTGTAGGCCCCCCATCTTCCAGGTTATGCGGAGTACTGCTGGCTACAGCGCAACAAATAGCGAAGTGTTTTGGCATACCTCTTGCGGCTGACAAGACGGAAGGCCCCTACTAGGCACCTGATACTGGATGTTAAATTTGATGTGCTGTGACAGCAAGCGGCATTCCCCAACACAGTAGTGGTATGGTCAGAGATGGTGGCCCGCACCACCTGGCGTCTTGCCCGGTCAGTGGCCAAGCTCAACAGGGCCCGGGTTAAGACCAATAAAGAGGTTGGGAGGTTTATTGCAAGGAATGGGGGTCTGGTAGTCAGGCATAAAGAGCTTCAGTTTGAGACGTGGAGATATCTCAGTGAGGATGGAGTTCACCTTAATGAGGTGGGTACAGACCTGTGGTTCTTAGGTTTACAGGATGGGATACAGCGAGCAGTACGTTGTTGGTGGGGCACAAAGGTGTGAGGATTGGGTCTTTGGAGGCATTTGGAAGTAAACTGATGGAATTTCAGGGTTGGGACACATCTGAGGTATGGGTCCCCGGTGAATGCCAGTTATGTGGTTAACTGGGAGAGTATGGTGTATCTACTTAAGGTGGTT